>NW_019943306.1:23056-34321 GCF_002910315.2 Salvelinus sp. IW2-2015
TCTGGGAAAGGGTGGAGAAACGACCTGGTAGGTAGATTTGAACAGGTGACAATGTCTGTGTGAGCCAGGAGAACATTTTCTTGGTAGCTTCTGGGAAAATGGTTGGAATGTCCCAGGAACAAACAAATATTGATTTGCACAATTCTTATTGTTTTTTCAATTTTGTCTTTCACTCTTTTGTGACTATATAGTATATCAGGTCCTGAAAACAGCCATGAGTTGTACTGTTAATTACTGCTTTCAGCTCACATGAGTTGTACTGTTAATCACTGCTTCAGCACACATGAGTTGTACTGTTAATTACTGCTTCAGCTCACATGAGTTGTACTGTTAATCACTGCTTCAGCCACACTGAGTTTACTGTTAATCACTGCTTCAGCTCACATGAGTTGTACTGTTAATCACTGCTTCAGCTCACATGAGTTGTACTGTTAATCACTGCTTCGCTCACATGAGTTGTACTGTTAATCACTGCTTCAGCTTCACAATGAGTTGTACTGTTAATTACTGCTTCAGCTCACATGAGTTGTACTGTTAACACTTGTTCAGTCACCATGCAGTTGCTACTGTTAATCACTGCTTCAGCTCACATGAGTTGTACTGTTATTTCTGCTTCAGCTCACATGAGTTGTACTGTAATACTGCTTCAGTCAGCTCACATGAGTTGTACTGTTAATTACTGCTTCAGCTCACATGAGTTGTACTGTTAATCACTGCTTCAGCTCACATGAGTTGTACTGTTAATCACTGCTTCAGCTCACATGAGTTGTACAGTAAATCCCTGCTTCAGCTCACATGAGTTGTACTGTTAATTACTGCTTCAGCTCACATGAGTTGTACTGTTAAAACTTCTTGTCAATATGGGGGCGCTGTTTCCACTTTGTAAAAAATCGTGCCCAAATTAAACTGCCTCGTACTCTATTCTAGATCGTACAATATGCATATTATTATTACTATTGGATGGAAAACACTCTCAAGTTTCTAAAACTGTTTGAATTATATCTGTGAGTAAAACAGAACTCATTTTGCAGCAAACTTCCAGACAGGAAGTGAAAAATCTGAAAACGATGCTCTGTTCCAGGGCCTGCCTATTCAATTGCCTTATATTTATGGATTTGCATGCACTGCATACGCCTTCCACTAGATGTCAACAGGCAGTGGAAGGTGGAATGGGGTGTCTAGCTTGATCTGAGGTCGAACAAGAGCTCTTGGAATGACGTGACCAGAATTTCCTTTCTCTACCTAGGCGCGGGAAGGACATCAACATTGGCTTCTGAAAAGCGTTCGGTATACACGGTGGATATCTCCAGCTCTGATTTTATTTGATAGATGTGATAAAAACATCATAAAGTAATTTTTTTCAACCGAGTTGTATCAGTTTATTCAACGTTTATTGCGACTTTTGGAATTTTCCTTTCTTTGCGTCAGGAGAAGATGGGCATGTTCGCGCCACATGGCTAGCTAAGGTTGCTAATTCGACAGGAGAAAAAGACATTCTAAAACCAAACAATGATTTATTCTGGACAAAGGACTCCTTGTACAAGATTCTGATGGAAGCTCAGCAAAAGTAAGAACAATTTATGATGTTATTTTGTATTTCTGTGGAAAATGTTGAGTCCTATTTTCCGCCCTTTTTGCGGGCGCTGTCTCGCTATAACGTAAGCTGTTTGTTATGGTAAAGTTATTTTAAAAAATCTAACACGGCGGTTGCATTAAGAATTAGTGTATCTTTCATTTGCTGTCCAACATGTATTTTTTAGTAAAGTTTATGATGAGTTCTTTGGTCAGATTAGGTGAGTGTCCAAACTAGCTCCGGACAATTTGGTGAATCGATGCTACATATTCACAATGTATAACCACGGTTTGCAGCTCTAAATATGCACATTTTCGAACAAAACATAAGTGTATTGTATAACCTGATGTTACAAGACTGTCATCTGATGAAGTTGGTCAAGGTTAGTGATTAATTGTATAACTTTTGCTGGTTTTTGCGATCGCTACCTTTTGCTGCTGATAAATGCATTTGTGTGTTTGGCTATTGTGGTAAGCTAATATAATGCTATATTGTGTTTTCACTGTAAAACACTTAAACAATCTGAAATATTGGCTGAATTCACAAGATGTTTATCTTTCATTTGCTGTACACCATGTATTTTTCATAAATGTTTTATGATGAGTATTTAGGTATTTCACGTTGCTCTCTGTAATTATTCTGGCTGCTTTGGTGATATTTTTGATGGTAGCTGCAATATAAAACTATGATTTATACCTCAAATATGCACATTTTCGAACAAAACATACATTTATTGTATAACATGTTATAAGACTGTCATCTGAAGTTGTTTCTTGGTTAGTGACTAATTATATCTCTAATTGGTCGGTTTTGTGATAGCTACCTATGCGGTAGAAACATGGTGAAAATATGCGGTTGAGTCTTTGGCTATTGTGGTTAGCTAATAGAAATACATATTGTGTTTTCGCTGTAAAACATTTTAAAAATCGGAAATGATGGCTGGATTCACAAGATGTTTATCTTTCATTTGCTGTATTGGACTTGTGATTTCATGAACATTATATTATATGATATCCCTGTCGCGTTAGGCTAGGCTATGCTAGTCAGCTTTTTTGATGAGGATGCTCCCGGATCCGGGATGGGTAGCAATGAAAGGTTAATTTCTGCTTCAGCTTATATTTTGGTAATTATACTGTATGTCTAATAAGACTATTGTCTTACTTTCAGACCTGGATTCATATATATGTATATTTAATATTTGCTATTTAAATACTTATATTTTGTGTATTTTAGTTTTTTCTAATAATGTGGTGCCAAATCAAATTCCTCTATTAGAAGTATTTGAAAGTATAAATAGCCTACTATACTCATTTTCAAATACAGTATCTCAAACAACCCAAACAGACCTGGGTTCAAATACAGTATCTCAGATGACTCAAACAGACCTGGGTTCAAATACAGTATCTCAGACAACTCAAACAGACCTGGGTTGAAATACAGTATCTCAAATGTGTTTGAACCCAGGTCTGTTTGGTTTACCTGAGATCATGTGTTTGAACCCAGGTCTGTTTGGTTTACCTGAGATCATGTGTTTGAACCCAGGTCTGTTTGGTTAACCTGAGATCATGTGTTTGAACCCAGGTCTGTTTGGTTTACCTGAGATCATGTGTTTGAACCCAGGTCTGTTTGGGTCATTTGAGATCGAGCACACCCCATCTGCTCAGAACAAACCCTGGAGACTTGCAGTGTTGGAGAAGTATGTTGTACAAACACCAGCAGCTCCCAGCAATCCTCTGGTAAGATAACATTACATTGTCATTATATCTGAGAAAACCTCTCGGACAGCAGTTGACTACTTACATAAGTCATTTACATTGTACAGATAACTGTAAATTCCTGAACCAAGAGGGTAAAAAAGTGATTGGGAACTTTACAAAATTAGCGACATATTTCCATTCAATGACTGCATCACAATTTGACAGCTCCTGGTTACATTGTATTTGAATAGTCATTAAAGATAACATATGATCCTCCATTAGCATTGGTCTCTCCATTAGCATTGGTCTCTCCATTAGCATTGGTCTCTCCATTTGCATTGGTATCTCTATTCGGCAACAGTGGCACAGTGCAACCCTGCCCAATGTTGTTAAGTTAAAGGGATCAAATCAAATTTAATTGGTCACATACACATATTTAGCAGATGTTATTGCGAGTGTAGCAAAATGCTTGTGTTCCTAGATCCAACAGTGCAGTTTTATCTAACAGTACAGTAGTATTTAAAACATTTCAAAACAATGTACACAAATCTAAAAGTAAAAGAATGAAATTAAGAAATATATAAATATTAGATTGAGAAATGTCGGAGTGGCATTGACTAAAATACAGTAGAATAGAATACAGTATACATATATGAGATGAGTAAAGCAGTATGTAAACATTATTTAAACATTATTAAAGTGACTAGTGTTCCATTATTAAAGTTGCCAGTGATTCCAAGTCTATGTATATAGGGTAGCAGCCTCTAAGGTGCAAGGTTGCGTAACTAGGTGGAAGCCAGCTAGTGATGGCTATTTAACAGTCTGATGGCCTTGAGATATAAGCTGTTCTTCAGTCTCTCGGTCCCAGCTTTGATGCACCTGTACTGACCTCGCCTTCTGGATGATAGTGGGGTGAACAGGCCGTGGCTCGGGTGGTTGTTGTCCTTGATGATCTTTTTGGGCTTCCTGTGACATTGGGTTGAAGAGGCGCTGTTGCGCCTTCTTCACCACACTGTCTGTGTGGGTGGACCATTTCAGTTTGAAAGTGATGTGTACGCCGAGGAACTTGAAGCTTTCCACCTTCTCCACTACTGTCCCGTCGATTTGGATAGGGCGGTGCTCCCTCTTCTGTTTCCTGAAGTCCACAATCAGCTCCTTTGTTGTGTTGACGTTGAGTGAGAGGTTATTTTCCTGGCACCACTCTCCAAGGGCCCTCACCTCCTCCCTGTAGGCTATCTCATCATTGTTGGTAATCAGGCATACTACTATTGTGTCATCTGAAAACTTGATGATTGATTTGGAGGCTTGCATGGCCACGCAGTCATGGGTTAACAGGGAGTACAGGAGGGGGCTGAGCATGCACCCTTGTGGGGCCCCTGTGTTGAGGATCAGCGGGGTGGAGGTGTTGTTTCCTACCTTCACCACCTGGGGGCGACCCATCAGGAAGTTCAGGACCCAGTTGCACAGGGCGGGTTCAGACCCAGGGCCCCGAGCTTAATGGTGAGCTTGGAGGGTACTGTGGTGTTGAATGCTGAGCTATATTCAATGAACAGCATTCTTACATAGGTATTCCTCTTGTCCAGATGGGATAGGGCAGTGTGATGGCAATTGCATCGTCTGTGGATCTAGTTCAGCAAATGTTCATATTTCGATATTTGTTTCCTGATCTTGAAAGCAGTCAATGGACAAGGAACGACTGCAATCCACACTTTGATTTTTGTTAAACTAGCCAATGCAAACATTTAGCAACATTAGCATTTGGGGATCAAGTCAATCTCAAAGACTCTTCCTAGAACTGGCCACCCAGCCAAACTGAGCAATCGATTTCAACAAAGTACTGAGTAAAGGGTCTGAAAACTTATGGAAATGTGATTAATGTGATTTTAAATACATTTTAAAAAATGTCTAAAAACCTGTTTTTTTTTTGCGATTATGGGGTATTGTGGGTAGAATGATGAAGACATGTTTTTTTAGTAATACATTTTAGAATAAGTCTGTAACTTAACAAAATGTGGATAAAAGTCAAGGGATCTGAATACTTTCCAAATGCACTGTAAATGGAACTGAATATTTTCATGTTCAAACTATGGTATTAATGAGACGATTGTCAACGTCAAGGGATGCATGGATGAAAATCTTTGTCAGTCAAGCCCCTAAATGTCTTTGAATATCGGTTTACAACAATTAATTTCTTCATGCTGCAACTCATCTGGCTGCAACAGTGACACTTTTGGTAAATATTTTTCTAAACCCTCATTGAACTGCATGGTGCTTTCATGAGTTGTACAAGTTTTTACCTGATCCTTACATGAGTTGTCTTGTTGTTTCTTCAAATGATCCCCAGCCTATTGCACCAACGTATTGCTAGTTACTATTCTAAAACTGATTAGAGCTCTACGTTAAACAATAATGGACTAAGCCGATTGCCTTGCGGTACACCACACTCAACTGAATTTGCATGAGAGAGACTTCCATTAACGAAAACCCTCTGTGTTCTATTAGAAACTTAACTCTCAATCCATGATAAGACAGAGGATGTAAATCCACCTACGTATTTTCAGCAATATGTTAAGATCAATGACATCAAAAGCTGCACTGAGGTCTAACAAAACAGCTCCCACAATCTTCTTATTATCACAACTGCTGCTCCCCAGGCGCTGATGATGTGGACGTTGATTAAGGCAGCCGCCCACACCTCTCTGATTCAGAGGGGTTGGGTGAAATGTGGAAGACCCATTTCGGTTGAATGAATTCAGTTGTAAAACTGACTAGGTGTACCCCTTCCCCAGATGATGACGATTGTGATCAGGTTGTGACATGCCAGGGAGTCAAAGACCGCTGTCTTGACGACACAGGTAAATACATGTTTATGTTTGCCTGTGTTTATGCTACAATAAAGTAATTGTAATAGTTGTAACTACTAATCATAAGTGAATTATCAATTTAATTCATATTGTATTATTTTTTATATTATTGGTCATGTTGCTTTATTTTCTACGTAGCGACAGCTAGTAATGGTCGGTATTTGGTTATTCGAGGCTGTGTCTCCAGGAGTCTATGTGGTTCCGGTTCTGACTCTGGTTCTGACTCTGGTTTTGACTCTGGTTCTGACTCTGGTTCTGACTCCAACTCTGACTCTGGTTCTGACTCCAACTCTGACTATGGTTCTGACACCAGTTCTGACTCTGGTTCTGACACCGGTTCTGATCTGGTTCTGACTCCTGGTTCTGACACCGGTTCTGACTCCGGTTCTGACTCCGGTTCTGACTCCGGTTCTGACTCTGGTTTTGACTCCAACTCTGACCTCCGGTTCTGACTCCGGTTCTGACTCCGGTTCTGACTCTGGTTTCTGACTCCAACTCTGACTCTGGTTCTGACTCCAACTCTGACTATGGTTCTGACACCAGTTCTGACTCTGGTTCTGACACGCTGGTTCTGACTCTGGTTCTGACTCTGGTTTCTTGACCCGGTTCTGACTCCGGTTCTGACTCCGGTTCTGACTCCGGTTCTGACTCTGGTTTTGACTCCAACTCTAACTCTGGTTCTGACTCTGGTTTTGACTCTGGTTCTGACTCTGGTTTTGACTCTGGTTCTGACTCTGGTTCTGACTCTGGTTTTGACTCCAACTCTGACTCCAGTTCTGACTCCAACTCTGACTCTGGTTCTGACTCCGGTTCTGACTCCGATTCTGACTCCAACTCTGACTCTGGTTCTGACTGGTTCTGACTACGGTTCTGACTCCAGCTATGTGTCCTGCTGTGAGGGAAGTCTCTGCAACAGAAACAAGATTGGCTATATGGGGACCTGCTTCTGTGTTGTCAAAAGTGTAAAAACATTCACTCCCAGGCCCACTAGAGTACTGTGGGATCTGTTGCATTTTGCTCATTAGAAGGTGGCTGAATATAAAAATTCTGACACAAAAAAAAAATACTTGATGGTGTTGGTAGTGAACAGAAACTCTTCTGAAATGTTGCCATTGATTTATTAAACTTGTTAATGAATTTGTTAATAAAGCCTATTGACGTCAGATATCAGTGTGTGTGTGTGTGTGTGTGTGTGTGTGTGTGTGTGTGTGTGTGTGTGTGTGTGTGTGTGTGTGTGTGTGTGTGTGTGTGTGTGTGTGACATATCATTATCTAATAATAGCTGTGTCAGTCATAGCTGTGTTACCAAATGTACAATAGGTTTTGTGTGATGTCGGTGGGATGTATTGTGAAATCTAAACAGGCTGCAAAGTATAGAAACAACCTGGCTGACTTGCTTAAACAAATGTGGTTTCTACTGACAACTGAGATGTACAAATGATGGCGTAAGGGGATGACGAGCGGATACGAGGAAATCAGTCATTTCAAAAGTGCTGAACAAATAGTTATATTGACTACGTCCGTCCTAGCTCGCTCATTAATGTCTTAATTTAAATTATGGTTTGTCTCTTCTCCGCTCGTCGTAACCTTATGCCATAGTTTGTACATCTCAATTGTCAGGAGAAACCACATTTGTGGTTAACCCTAAACCCCCTAGAAATATAATTTGACCTTGTGGGGACCAACAAAATGTCCCCAGTTGGTCCACATTTTTTTCGTTTACAATTCAGAAATCAATAGGTGTACAAGAATAGTTAAACACGTCCACACACACTGATATTTAACGTCAATAGGTGTACATGTACAGTGCTTTCAGAAAGTATTCATACCCCTTGACTTATTCCACATAATTTTCTGTTACAGCCTGAATTCAAAATGGATTAAATCTTTTTTTAAATTTTTATCTCACCCATCTACACAATACCCCATAATGACAAAGTGAACACATGTTTTTAGAAATGTTTGCAAATGTATTGAAAATTAAACACAGAAATATTTCATTTACATAAGAAGCACCTTTGGGAGCAATTACAGCTGTGAGGTTTTCTGGGTAAGTCTCTAAGAGCTTTCCACACCTGGATACTGCAACATTTGGCCATTATTCTTTAAAAACCATTTTCAGGTCTTGCCATAGAATTCCATGTAGATTTAAGTCAAAACTGTAATTTGGCCACGAAGGAACATTCAATGTCTTCTTCATAAGCAACTCCACTGTAGATTTGCCCTTGTGTTTTAGGTTTGTAACGGTCATCGTTGCATGAAGAAGTGGACCAAAGCGCAGCGTAGTAAGTGTTCATGTTATTTTTATTTAAACTGAACACTAAACAAAATAACAAAGAGAATGAACGAAAACGAAACAGTCCTGTCAGGTACAGAAACACAAAACAGAAAACAACTACCCACAAAGCATCGGTGGGGAAAAGCTACCTAACTATGGTTCTCAATCAGAGACAACGAAAGACAGCTGCCTCTGATTGAGAACCACACCCGGCCAAATACACAGAAATAGAAATCATAGAAAAAGGAACATAGAATGCCCACCCAAATCACACCCTGACCAAACCAAAATAGAGACATAAAAAGCTCTCTACGGTCAGGGCGTGACAAGGTTATTGTCCTGCTGAAAGGTGAATTAATCTCCCAGTGTCTGGTGTAAAGCAGACTGAAACAGGTTTTCATCTAGGATTTTGCCTGTGCTTACGTAGCTCCATTCCATAAATGTTTTATCCTGAAAAACTCCTCAGTCCGTTAACGAACGATTACGAGCATACCCACAAAATGATGCAGCCACCATTATGCTTGCAAATATAGAGAGTGGATTTTCCCAAAAAGAGAACACTTTGTATTCAGGACCAAAAGTGAATTGCTTTTTTACATATTGCCACACCTTAGTTTTCTCCTATCACAGCCATTAAACTCTGTAACTGTTTTAAAGTCACCATTGGCTTCATGGTGAAATCCCTGAGCGGTTTCCTTTCTCTCTGGCAACTGAGTTAGGGAAGACGCCTGTATCTTTGTAGTGACTGGGTGTATTGATACACCATCCAAAGTGTGGTGAATAACTTCAACATGCTCAAAGGTATATTCGATGTCTGCTTATTTAAAAAAATATGTTTTACCCATCTACCAATTGGTTCCCTTCTTTGGGAGGCACTGGAAAACCTCTCTGTGTTTGAAAATCACTGCTCGACTGAGGGACCTTACAGATAATCGTATGTGTGGGGTACAGAGATGAGGTAGTCCTTCCAAAATCATGTTAAACACTATTATTGCATACAGAGTGAACATAATTCCACTTTGACATTATGGGGTATTGTGTGTAGGCCAGTGACAAAACATCGCAATTGAATTCATTTTAAATCCAGTGCTGTAACACTACAAAATGTGGATAAAGTCGATCTCTCTTAAAACAGGTTTAAATCTAACCGAGAAACCTGTCACTGCAAATTACTCCTACTTGGAGCTTCACCGTGTGTGTGTGTCTTGCTTATTTGAGCTTTCATGTGAGATTGCATTAGCCCAGCCTCCTCTCCTCCACATCCTCCAGGATAATATCAAGAGGAAAACCAAGAGCTCAGAGGTACACCCTTAAGTAGGGGATCACACACTGTTCACAAAGATGAAGCACTCTAACACAGTCCTACTGTCTCTGTCACACACACACACACACGCACACGCACACGCACACGCACACGCACACGCACACGCACACACACACACACACACACACACACACACACACGCTTACAGGGTCCTGGAGACAGGGCTCAGAAAGAGTGTGTAAGTTCTGAGTGTGTATACTTTCTCTCTGTGGCTGTTTTATAGTCTGACATTTAACGCTTCAACTATTAATTTCAGATCATCTCAATGTTGCTGCAGCTCTGTGGCAGTAGCGCCGTGTGTGTGTGTGTGTATATATGCATGCATATATGTATCAGTGTGTAAATGTAACTTTGTGTGTGTCAGGATGACCATAGATGTCCAGTCTTTTAGACCATAGGATGTCTTTTAGGTTGTCTGTATGTAGAGGATTTAAAACACACTGAATGTCTGACTCATACTGAAACACAATGTATTCCAGCAATTCAATAAAATGTTAACCTGTTTGTGACTTAAGAACAAATTCTTATTTACAATGACAGCCCACCAGGGAACAGTGGGTTTACTGCATTGTTCTGTACAAGAGATTTTTACATTGTCAGCTCTGGGATTTGATCCAGCAACCTTTGCAGTTACTAGCCCACCGCTCTAACCACTAGGCTACTTGCCGCCCCAAATGTCAAGACGCCCAAATATATCTATGCTTGTCAGGCAATATTCAGCTTTTATTATGTGTTATATGATATTTTTCAGCTTGAGTGTGATACTTTTATATCATCGTTTTCTACTGAAGGTACTGTAAGGTTATAGCTCATTAAGTGGGAGAAAATATCTGATAAGTAGACTTTAACAATAATTTTGCATGACCCAGAAGGAAATTTAAATATGACATAGCAGCATGTTCATTGGAAAATGGAACAAACATATATCGAATTGCAGGTCATGTTGCCATCTTGTTTTTCATTKTTTTGAGGCTGTACAGTACAAGCTGTTCTTAAAACAGAGTTGTACTGTTCATCACTGCTTCTGCTCAGAATGAAACACACCGTTACTGTCTTTACTGGCCTTTCTGCTGCTCCGCGCTGGTAATATATTAGACACCTTAGATTTTCTTAGTTATTTGTTATATAAGACTAATGGGTTACTTTGTTTGAATGTTTCTTGTAGCCGTCTCTTTTTCAGCAGCTCATGGTCTGCAGCGCTGCGGTGCCTCATGGTCTGCAGTGCCTCATGGTCTGCAGCGCTGCGGTGCCTCATGGTCTGCGGTGCCTCATGGTCTGCAGTGCTGCGGTGCCTCATGGTCTGCAGNGCTGCGGTGCCTCATGGTCTGCAGTGCCTCATGGTCTGCAGCGCTGCGGTGCCTCATGGTCTGCAGTGCTGCGTTGCCTCATGGTCTGCAGTGCCTCATGGTCTGCAGTGCTGCGGTGCCTCATGGTCTGCAGTGCCTCATGGTCTGCAGTGCCTCATGGTCTGCAGTGCTGCGGTGCCTCATGGTCTGCAGCGCTGCGGTGCCTCATGGTCTGCAGTGCTGC
>NW_019943306.1:34346-45856 GCF_002910315.2 Salvelinus sp. IW2-2015
AAGATGAAGCACTTAAAAAGTCCTACTGTTTCTGTCACACACAACACCACACGACACGCACAGCACAACGACACGCACACGCACACGCACACACACCACACACACACACACATACACACACACGCTTACAGGTGTCTGGAGACAGGCTCAGAAAGAGTGTGTTAAGTTCTGATGGGTATACTTTCTCTCTGTGGCTGTTTTATATTGACATGTTAACGCTTCAACTATTCAATTTTCAATCAATCTCAATGTTGCTGCAGCTCTTGCAGTAGCGCGTGTGTGTGTGTGTGTATCAATTGCATGCATATATGTATCAAGTGTGTAAATGTAACTTGTGTGTGTTCAGGATGACCATAGATGTTCAGTCTTTTAGACCAAGGAAGTCTTTTAGGTTGTCTTATGTAGAGGATTCTAAAAAACACACTGAATGTCTGACTCATAATGAAACACAATGTAATTCCAGCAATTCCATAAGAATGCTCTAACCTGTTTGTGACTTAAGAACAAATTTCTTATTTACAATCACAGCCCACCAGGAACAGTGGGCTTTAAACTGCATTTGGTTCTGTACAAGAGATTTTTAATTTGCTAGTCTGGGATTTGATCCTAGCAACTTTGCATTACTAGCCCAGTCCGGCTCTATACCTGGCTACTTGCCGCCGCCAATGTCAAGCACGCCCAAATATATCTATGCTTGTCAGCATATTTCAGCTTTCTATTAGTGTTATATGATATTTTTCAGCTTGAGTGCTGATTACTTTTTTAATCATCCGTTTTCTACTCGAAGTACTGTAAGGTTTATAGCTCATTAAGTGGGAGAAAATTCTGATAAGTAGACTTTAACAATAATTTTGCATGAGCCCACGAAGGAAATTAAATATGTACGATAAGCGTCATGTTAGTGGAAAATGACAAACATATTCGAATTGCAGGTCATGTTGCATCTTGTTTTTCATTATCTTTGAGGCTGTACAGTAAAGTGTCTAAACAGAGTTGTAAACTGTTCATCACTGCTTCTGCTCAGAATGAAACACACGTACTGTCTTACTGGCCTTTCTGCTGGCTACCGCGGGTACTATATTGACCTTAGATTTTCTTAGTTATTTGTTATATAAGACTAATGGGTACTTTGTTTGAATGTTTCTTGTAGCCGTCTCTTTTTCAGCAGTCATGGTCTGCAGCGCTGCGGTTGCCTCAGTGGTCTGCAGTCCTCATGGTCTGCAGCGCTGCGGTGCCTCATGGTCTCGTGCTCATGGTCTGCAAGTGCTGCCGGTGCCTCATGGTCTGCAGTGCCCTATGGTTCTGCAGCGCTTGTCGCTGCGGTGCTATGGTTGCAGCGCTGGGTGCTCATGTATGCAGTGCCTCAATGGCTGCACGCTGCGGTTGCCTCATGGTCTGCAGCGTGCGGTGCCTCATGTCTGCGGTGCCTCATGTCTGCGCGCTGGCGGTGCCTCATGGTCTGCAGCGGCGGTGCCCATCATGGTCTGAGCGTGGCGGTGCCTCTGTCTGCAGCGCTGCGGTGCCTCATGGTCTGCGGCGCATGCGGTGCTCTGGTCTTCGGCGCTGCGGTGCCTCATGTCTCAGCGCTGCGGTGCCTCAGGTCTGCTGCGCTGCGGTGCCATAGGCTGCGGCGCCTCATGTGCACGCTGCGGTGCCTCAATGGTCTGCAGGCATGCGGTCGCACATGGTCTGCAGTTCTCATATGGTCGTGCTATGGCTGCGTGTTGCGGCTGCAGTGGTCTGCTGTGCCTGCGATGGCTGCAGCGCTGCGCGTGCCTCAATTGGCGGTCTGCAAGCGTGGCGGCTCATGGTCCTGCAGCTGCTCTGTTGCAGCTGCATTCGTGCTCAGGTCGCGCAGTGCTGCGGTGCCTCATGGTTTGCAGTGCCTCTATTGGTCTGCAGTGGCTCAGCGGTCGGCCTCATGGTCTGCAGTGCCTCATTGGTCTGGGCAGCCGGCTGGGTCGGTGCCTATGGCTGCGGTGCGCTCCATGGTCATACATGCGCTGCGGGTGCCCATGGTCTTGCAGGCTGCGATTGCTCCTCATGGTCTGCAGTGCCTCATGGCTGCAGTCTGCGGTGCATCATGGTTGCAGTGCCCATGGTCTGCAGTGCCTCATGGCTGCAGTGCTCGTCCTCATGGTCTGCATCAGCGCTGCGGTGCCTCATGGTCTGCAGTGCTGCGGTGCCTCATGGTCTGCAGTGCCTCATGGTCTGCAGCGCTGCGGTGCCTCATGGTCTGCAGCGCTGCGGTGCCTCATGGTCTGCAGTGCTTCACCTGTAAAGATCCAGCAGACCCTAACTGCTCAGAACCACTGTTCACTGTTCTACAAACACCAGCAGCTCTCTGCAATTGTCCGGTAAAATGAAAACCTCTCAGACTGCAGGTGACAGCTTACATTCATCATTTACATTGTACATTTGAATGAACATACAATGTAGTATTAGCTTGTCATATGTTTTTAAAAATCTCCTTTGTTTTTCGACTTTTTGACACTGTAGTTGTTAGTGCCAGAGGACACATCCAATTTAGCACTTGGGAAATTAACATTGATATCCGCTGGGGAAACCATCGTACAGCAACCCACTCCAATGTCGCTAAGTTAAAACTCTCAAAATCTGTGACTGGAATTGTTTTCATTAATTATGTTTGCAGTTTATTTTTTTTGATTTATTAGGATCCTCATTAGCGACGCCATGGCGACAGCTAGTCTTACTAGGTCCGACACATAACAAAAAATACATCACAGAAAGAAAATAGACTTTAAAATGTACATACATTTAAAAACATTAACATGTAGTGTGTGTGTGTGTGCATCTATCAGTTACACGTACATGTCGGTACATACACACAACAGGTAGGTCACATGGGGGAGAAACGTTGTGCCATGTGTTGCTTTATTTGTTTTTTGAAACCAGGTTTGCTGTTCACCTGCTCTATGTAAGATGGAAGGGAGTTCCATGAACTCATGTCTCTATATAATACTATATGCTTTCTTGAATTTGTTCTGGACCTGGTGACTGTGAAAAGACCCCTGGTGGCATGTCTGGTGGGGTAAGTGTGTGTGTTAGTGCTGTGTGTAAGTTGACTATGCAAACAAATAGGAATTTCTGACACATTGTTTCTTTTAAAAACAAGAAATGACACAGTCTTTCCTCAACTCTCAGCCAAGAGAGACTGGCATGCATAGTATTTATATCAGCCCTCTGATTACAATGAAGAGCGAGATGTGTCGCTCTGTTCTGGACCAGCTGCAGCTTAACTTCTCTAGGGTAGGGGGCAGCATTGGGAATTTTGGACAAAAAGCGTGCCCAAATTAAACTGCCTGCTACTCAGCCATAAAAGCTAGAATATGCATGTAATTAGTAGATATGGATAGAAAACACTCTGAAGTTTCTAAAACTGTTTGAATGATGTCTGTGAGTATAACAGAACTCATATGGCAGGCAAAAACCTGAGAAAAAATCCAACCAGCAAGTGGGAAATCTGAGGTTTGTAGGTATTCAAGTCATTGCCTATCGAATATACAGTGTCTATGGGGTCATATTGCACTTCCTAAGGCTTCCACTAGATGTCAACAGTCTTTAGAACCTTGTTTGAGGCTTCTACTGTGAAGGAGGGTGGAATGGGAGCTGCATGAGTCAGAGGTCTGCCATGAGCTGGTCATGCACGTTCACGTGAGAGTTAGCTTGCGTTCCATTGCATTGCTACAGACAAAGGAATTCTCCGGTTGGAACATTATTGAAGATTTATGATAAAAACATCCTAAAGATTGATTCTGTACTTCGTTTGACATGTTTCTACGAACTGTAATATGACTTTTCGTCTGAACTTTCGTCTGGACCTAGTGCTCTTGCCTCATGAGTTTAGATTGTGTACTAAACGCGCAAACAAAAAGGAGGTATTTGGACATAAATGATGGACTTTATCGAACAAATCAAACATTTATTGTGGAACTGGGATTCCTGGGAGTGCATTCTGATGAAGATCATCAAAGGTAAGTGAATATTTATTTATAGCTATTTCTGACTTCTGTTGACTCCACAACATGGCGGATATCTGTATGGCTTGTTTTTGTTGTCTGAGCGCTGTACTCAGATTATTGCATGGTGTACTTTTTCTGTAAAGTTTTTTCAAAATCTGACACAGCGGTTGCATTAAGGAGAAGTGGATCTAAAATTCCATGCATAACAGTTGTATCTTTTAGCCATGTTTATTATGAGTATTTCTGTAAACTGATGTGGCTCTCTGCAAAATCAAAGGATGTTTTGGAACTACTGAACATAACGCACCAATGTAAACTCAGATTTTTGGATATGAATATGAACTTTACCGAACAAAACATACATTTATTGTGTAACGTGAAGTCCTATGAGTGTCATCTGATGAAGTTCATCAAAGGTTAGTGATTAATTTTATCTCTATTTCTGCTTTTTGTGACTCCTCTCTTTGGATGGAAAAATGGCTGTGTTTTTCTGTGACTTGGCTCTGACCTAACATAATCGTTTGGTGTGCTTTCGTCGTAAAGCCTTTTTGAAATCGGACACTGTGGCTGGATTTACAACAAGTGTATCTTTAAAATGGTGTAAAATACTTGTATGTTTGAGGAATTTAAATTATGGGATTTCTGTTGTTTTGAATTTGGCGCCCTGCAGTTTCACTGGCGGTTGACGAAGTGGAACGCTAGCGTCCCACATACCCTAGTGAAGTTAACTAGGTCTTTCCTTGCAGCACTTGACCACATGACTGGACAATAATCAAGATAAGATAAAACTAGAGCCTGCAGGACTTGCTTTGTGGAGTGTGGTGTCAAAAAAGCAGAGCTTTTCTTTATTACGGACAGACCCCTTCAGTTATGATGCCCAATTCTTGTAATAAGTGGGTATTTTATTAAAACAGGATTATGATTCATTTTATTTTTACCTTTTTACCTTTCAGGTTCAAACTCAAGTATCAATGAGAGGATTGTGAAGGGATGCATGGATGACAGTTTTTGTCAGTCAAGCCCCAAAATGTCTTTGAATATCGGTTTCCAACAATTCACTTCTTCATGCTGCAACTCATCTGGCTGCAACAGTGACACGTTTTCTGGTAAATATTGTTCTGTACTTTGAACTTCATTGTTCTTTGTTGAATTAGATTTTTTTTGTTTTCTGATCCTTACATGAGTTATCCTGTTGTTTCTTCAGACGACCCCCACAATGGACTTCAGTGGGCTTCTTGTACTGATTTAGAAGATGACGTTTGTGTTCAGGTTGTGACCTGTCAGGGAGTTGAAGATCACTGTCTTAACGACACAGGTACAGTACAGGTACAGTACATACACAACATGTGTTTGCCTGTAGTCATGCTTTACTTTTAGTCCATGTAATTGTTACTTATAATTCTAATCAATCTTAAGTTTATTTGAATTATCTGTGTGTATTATTCAAATTGTATTATTTTTTATAATATTTTTAATGTTGCAATATTTTCTCCATAGTGACAGCTAGTAATGGTCGGTCTGTGACTCTTCGAGGCTGTGTCTCCAGGAATCTTTGTGGTTCTGGTTCTGACTCGGGTTCTGACTCGGGTTCTGACTCCAAGTCTGTGTCCTACTGTGAGGGAAGTCTCTGTAACAGAAACAGGGCTATGAACATGGACAATGCTATGAATGACACCCAGTCTGTAGCACTTACAGTCCTCACTCTGCTTGTTGGGCTAACAACCACCACACTTCTTAGGAATTAGCATTTCTAATGACAATAGGATGCATTAGTTGGATAGTATTATATTGCAGTCTTGGTGGAAAAATCAAAACAATTTGACTAAAAAGTAGGGTAGTTGTATAGGCACATCTATGGACACATTGTGTAAATCAGCACTTGAATTTAATTTGAAAAAGGTGATATATAAAAAAAATTGTGTGTCTTGTTTATTTGAGCTTTGAAGTGAGATTGCATCAGTCCAGCCTCCTCCCCTGTGGCTGAAGCGCCGTGTGTGTGCATCTGAGAGAGAGAGAGAAATAGTTATGATAGAATGATCTGTGAAGAGCTGCTATGTATAGATGGCCCAACTTCACTCCAATTGAGCGAGTGTACATGTGTCTGTTTGGGGCTTCTGTATTTTTTGTTTTTATTTAACCAGGCAAGTCAGTTAAAACTTCTTGTCAATAGGGGGGCGCTGTTTTCACTTTGGAAAACATCGTGCCCAAATTAAACGGCCTCGTCCTCTGTTATAGATCATACAATATGCATATTATTATTACTATTGGATAGAAAACACTCAGAAGTTTCTAAAACTGTTTGAATTATATCTGTGAGTAAAACAGAACTCATTTGGCAGCAAACTTCCATACAGGAAGTGAAAAATCTGAAAACGAGGCTCTGTTTCAGGGCCTGCCTATTCAACTGGCTTTTATTTATCGATATGTATGCACTTCATACGCCTTCCACTAGATGTCAACAGGCAGTGGAAGGTGGAATGGGGTGTCTAGCTTGATCTGAGGCCGAATAAGAGCTTTTGGAGTGACAGTCCGATTCTTTGTCTTCGACGTGTGCGGGGAGCCGACATTGTCTTCTGAAAAGCGTTCGGTATACACGGCAATATCTCCGGCTCTGATTTTATTTGATACATATGATAAAAACATCATAAAAGTAGGTTTTTCAACCGATTTTATCAGTTTATTCAACGTTTATTGGACTTTTGGAGTTTTCCGTTCTTTCGCCAAGAAAGGATGGGAATGTTAGCAACCTTGGCTAGCATTGTGGCGCGAATTCGACAGAAGAAATGGACATTCTAAAACCAAACAACGATTTATTCTGGAAATAGGACTTCTTGTACAACATTCTGATGGAAGCTCAGCAAAAGTAAGAAAACATTATGATGTTATTTCGTATTTCTGTGTAATATGTTGATGCAATTCTCCGCCGTTTGTGAGCGCTGTCTCACAAACCCAAGCTGTATGTTGTGTAAAGTTATTTTTAAAAATCTAACACAGCGGTTGCATTAAGAACCAGTGTATCTTTCATTGCCATACAACAAGTATTTTTATGTAAAGTTTATGATGAATTCTTTGGTCAGATTAGGTGAGTGTCCAAAATACTCCGGACATTCTGGGGAAATGTTGCTACGTATTCACAATGTATAACCACGATTTGCAGCTCTAAATATGCACATTTTCGAACAAAACATAAATGTATGTATAACATGATGTTATAAGACTGTCATCTGATGAAGTTGTCCAAAGGTTAGTGATTAATTTTATATCTATTGCTGTTTTTTGCGAAAGCTACCTTTGCGGTGAATAATATACTTGTGTGTTTGGCTATTGTGGTAAGCTAATAAATATCTATATTGTGTTTTCGCTGTAAAACACTTAAAAAATCGGAAATATTGGCTGGATTTATCTTTCATTTGCTGTACACCATGTATTTTTCATAAATGTTATGATGAATATTTATATATTTCACGTCTCTCTGTAATTATTCTGGCTGCTTTGGTGCTATTTTGATGGTGGCTGCAATGTAAAACTATGATTTATACCTCAAATATGCACATTTTCGGAAAAAAAACATAAATGTATTGTATAACATGTTATAAGACTGTCATCTGATGAAGTTGTTCAAGGTTAGTGATTCATTTTATCTCTATTTGTCGGTTTTGTGAAAGCTACCTATGCGGTGGAAACATGGTGAAAATATGCGGTTGTGTGTTGGCTATTGTGGTTAGCTAATAAAAAACATATTGTGTTTTCGCTGTAAAACATTTTAAAAATCGGAAATGATGGCTGGATTCAAAAGATGTTTATCTTTCATTTGCTGTATGGACTTGTGATTTCAGAAAATTATATTATATGATATCCCTGTCCCGTTAGCTAGGCTATGCTAGTCAGCTTTTTTGATGAGGAGGATCCCGGATCCGGAGGGTGATGAAGTAAGGGTTAAGAACAAATTCTTTATTACAATGATGGCCTACCAAAAGGCAAAAGGCCTCCTGCGGGGGCGGGGGCCTGGGATTTAAAAAAAAAAACAATATAAATATAGGACAAAACACACATCACAACAAGAGAGACACACAACACTACATAAAGAGAGATGTTATGTTGTTTTCTTACAAGGCAGCAAAACATGACAACACAGCATGGTAGCAACACAACATGGTAGCAACACAACATGGTAGCAGCACAACATGGTAGCAACACACAATGGTAGCAACACAACATGTAGCAGCCACAAAACATGATACAAACATTATTGGGCAAAGTCAACAGCACAAAGGTCAAGAAGGTAGAGACAACAATACATCACACAAAGCAGCCACAACTGTCAGTAAGAGTGTCCATGATTGAGTATTTGAATGTCCTTGTGTTTGTATAGGGTGTGTCTGGACTTCTGTATGTCCCTGTTTGTATAGGTGTGTGTCTGGGACTTCTGTATGTTCCTGTTTGTATAGGTGTGTGTCTGGGACTTCTGTATGTTCCTGTGTTTGTATAGGTGTGTGTCTGGGACTTCTGCATGTTCCTGTGTTTGTATAGGTTGTGTCTGGGACTTCTGTATTTCCTGTGTTTGTATAGGTGTCTTTCGGGACTTCTGACGTTCCTGTTTTGTATAGGTGTGTGTCTGGGACTTCTGTATGTTCCTGTGTTTGTATATGTGTCTTTCTGGGACTTCTGTATGTTCCTGTGTTTGTGTTTGTGTGCAATCAATGTGTCTCTGTACTGAGTCTTCATATTGAATGTGTACATGTGAGAAAGAGAGAAGGCTGAGAGTAAAATGTATCATATGCTACCAAGTCAAAACAGTTTGTGCGTATATTATGACAACATTTTGTGACGTTTTTTGTTCGTTTCGGTCTTTGACAGGTTTTTTTCCCGTAGTTCGTGCACACAACATATATATTTTTTTTAGGTCTAAGTTCGTTAGCCGAAGTCTACTTCCCTTTGTTGGTGATTGGTTAACAGTACTACTCCTAGTAGGAGTTGGAACTATGGACGAGATTCTTCAATGAAGTGTTTGTTGTCATTCAACGAGAGACTACTAGTTCTCATTCACATTTTTTCACTTGAGAATTACTGCACCAAACATCTTAGTTAGATGTACAATTACACGACAAAGACCTCAGCAAAAACATCAAAATGTATTACAGATTTCTTGATTTTATAAATGTATCTTAGATTAATTTGTCCTATTTTTGAGGAAGAGTTCTTTGGAATGTTGTCGGCTACAGTAGCTCAAGAGGAACAAACAACAATTATATTGACCTGGACATACGGTGTCTTCGGAAAGTATTCAGACCCCTTGACTTTTTCCACATTTTGTTACATTACAGCCTTATTCTAAAATTGATTAAAAAAAATTTAAAAACATAACGACAAAGAAAAAATTGTAAAAAAAACAACATTTTTGCTTATTTACAAGTATTCAAACCCTTTACTCTGTACTTTGTTGAAGCACCTTTGGCAGCGATTACAGCATCAAGTCTTCTTAGGTATGACACTACAAGCTTGGCACACCTGTATTTGTGGAGTTTCTCCCATTCTTCTCTGCAGATCCTCTCAAGCTCTGTTAGGATGGATGGGGAGTGTTGCTGCATAGCTATTTTCTGGTCTCTCCAGAGATGTTAGATCGGGTCCAAGTCTGGGCTTTGACTGGGCCACTCAAGGACATTCAGAGACACTCCTGCGTTGTCTTGGCTGTGTGCTTAGGGTTGTTGTACTATTGGAAGGTGAACCTTCACCCCAGTCGGAGGTCCTGAGCATTCTGGAGCAGGTTGTCATCAAGGATCTCTGTACTTTGCTCCTTTATTCTTTGCCTCGATCCTGACTAGTCTCCCAATCCCTGCCGCTCCCCACAGCATGGTGCTGCCACCACCATGCTTCATCGTAGGGATGGTGCCAGGTTTCCTCTAGATGTGACGCTTGACATTCAGGCCAAAGAATCTTGTTCCTCATGGTCTGAGAGTCTTTAGGTGCCTTTGGAAAACTCCAAGCGGGCTGCCATGTGCCTTTTACAAGGAGTGGCTTCCGTCTGGCCACTCTACCATAAACACCTGATTGGTGAGAGCTGCTGAGATGGTTTTCCTTCTGGAAGTTCTCCCATCTCCACAGAGAAACTCTAGAGCTCTGTAAGAGTGACCATCGGGTTCTTGGTCACCTCCCTGACCAAGGCCCTTTCCCCTGATTGCTCAGTTTGGCCGGGCGCCAGATCTAGGAAGAGCTTGGTGGGTCCAAACTTCTTCCATTTAAGAATGATGGAGGCCACTGTGTTCTTGGGGACCTTCAATGCTGCAGAAATGTTTTGGTACCATTCTTCAGATCAGTGCCTCGACACAATCCTGTCTTGGAGCTTGGTTTTTGCTCTGACATGCACTTTCAAGTGTGGACCTTATATAGACAGGTGTGTGCCTTTACAAATCTATCAATTGAATTTACCACAAGTGACTCCAATCAAGTTGTAGAAACATCAAGGATGATCAATGGAAACAGATGCACTTGAGCTCAATTTCGAGTCACATAGCAAAGGGTCGGAATACTTAGTAAATAAGGTATTTCTGTTTATTACTTTTAATATATTTGCTAAAATTTCTAAAAACAGTTTTTGCTTTGTCAGTATGGGGTATTGTGTGTAGATTGCTGAGTATTTGTTTTTATTTAATACATTTTAGAATAAGGCTGTAACGTAAACAAAATGTGAAAAATGCTAAGGGGTCTGAAATACTTTCCGAAGGCACTGTATGTATGTGAACCCAGACTTAACATATGTAGTGTGGCACTCCAAGGTGACACTCAGAATGACGCATCAGCAATCTACTTCCTGGTTAACACTGAGGACCTGTTACCACGGAGACACTGATTGAAGGTCACCGTGGGGTGACTGCATGAGAAGGAGCACACCACGAACACACACGCACACACCCTAGCGGTTGGAGTGTTGTGCCAGTAACCAAAGGTTGCTTGTTCGAATCCTCCGAGACGAAAAAGTGAAAAATCTGCCAATTGTGCCTTGAGCAAATCACTTAACACTAACTGCTCTGTGGTAGAACCCTGGCCATGACCCCAGTCTCCGAGGGTATCTCAGGAGAGTTAACTGCTCGTGTGTAGACCCTGGCCGTGACCCCAGTCTCCGAGGGTATCTCAGGGAGAGTTAACTGCTCTGTGTGTAGACCCTGGGCCATGATGCTCTGTGGTGTAGACCCTGGCCGTGACCCCAGTCTCCGAGTGGTATCTCAGGGAGAGTTAAACTGCTTGTGTGTAGACCCTGGCCGTGACCCCAGTCTCGAGGGTATCTCAGGGAGAGTTAACTGCTCTGTGGTAGCACCTGGCCGTGACCCCAGTCTCCGAGGGTATCTCAGGGAGAGTTAACTGCTCTGTGGTAGACCCTTGCCGTGACCCCAGTCTCCGAGGTATCTCAGGAGAGTTAAACTGCTCTGTGGTAGACCCTGGCCGTGACCCCAGTCTCCGAGGGTATCTCAGGGAGAGTTAACTGCTCTGTGGTAGGACCCTGCCGTTTTGGACCCTATCTCCAGTGGGTGT
>NW_019943306.1:52197-65592 GCF_002910315.2 Salvelinus sp. IW2-2015
GTGCTCTGGAGCAGGTTTTCATCAAGGATCTCTCTGTACTTTGCTCTGTTAATCTTTTCCTCCATCCTGACTAGTCTCCAGTCCATGCCTCTGAAAATCATCCCCGCAGCATGATGCTGCCACCACCATGCTTCACCGTAGGATGGGTGCCTGGTTCCTCAAGACGTGACGCTTGGCATTCAGGCACAGAGTTCAATCTGGTTTCATCAGACCAGAGAATCTTGTTCCTCATGGTCTGAGAGTCCTTTAGGTGCCTTTTGGCAAACTCCAAGCTTGCAGTCATATCCTTTTTTTTGAGGAGTGGATTCTGTCTGGCCACTCTACCATAAACACCTGATTGGTGGAGGCTGCCAGAGATGGTTGTCCTTCTGGAAGGTTCTCCCATCTCTACAAAGGAACTCTGGAGCTCTGTCAGAGTGACCATTGGGTTCTTGGTCATTCCCTGACCAAGGCCCTTCTCCCCTGATTTCTCAGTTTGCCGGCGCGCCAGATCTAGGAAGAGTCTGTGTCGTCCAACTTCTTCCATTGAAGATGATAGAGGCCACTGTGTTCTTGTTGACCGTCAGTGCTGCAGAAATGTTTTGGTACCTTCTTCCCCAGATCTGTGCCTCGACAAAATCCTGTCTCAGAGCTCTACGGACAATTCCGTCGACATCATGCTTGGTTTTGCTCTGACATGCACTCAACTGGGGAGCTTATATAGACAGGTGTGTGACTTTCCAAATCATGCCAATCAGTTGAATTTACCACAGATGGACTCCAGTCAAGTTGTAAAAACATCTCAGGATGATCAATAGAAACAGGATGGACCTGAGCTCAATTTCAAATCTCATAGCTGTAACGAACGTCATCGGGAGAAGGAGAGAGAGGACCAAGTGCAGCGTGGTAAGTGTTCAATTTTAATCAATCAACTGAACACTGAACAAAACAACAAAAACGACAAACGAACAGTTCTGTAAGGGGACGACACACAAAACAACTACCCACAAACACAGGTGAACAGGCTACCTAAGTATGGTTCTCAATCAGAGACAACGATAGACAGCTGCCTCCTGATTGGAACCATACCAGGCAAACACATAGAAATACAAAACAAGGAAAACATAGAACACCAGACATAGAATGCCCACCCAAACTCACGCCCTGACCAACCAAAATAGAACATAAAAAGATCTCTAAGGTCAGCGCGTGACAATAGCAAAGATCTCTGAATACTATTTACCTAAGGTATTCTGTTATTTCTTTAATACATTTGCAAACATTTCTAAAAACCTGTTTCTGCTTTGTCATTATGGGGTATTGTGATGTCATTATGGGGTATTGTGATGTCATTATGYGGTATTGTGTGAAGATTGATGAGGAAAAAAAGGTATTTAATTCATTTTAGAATAAGGCTGTAATTTAACAAAATGTGGATAAAGTCAAMGGTTCTGAATACTTTCCGAATGCACTGTATAGTATTGTGGATGTACATAGAGTCAGTACAAGATGGGTTCAGTGCAGATAGTCCGGGTGACCTTTTAATGAACTATTTAYCAGTCTTATGACTTGGGGGYTAGAAGCTGTCTCAGAGCCTGTTGGTGTGAGAGTCGATGCTCTGGTACCGTTTACCGAACTGTAGCAGAGTGAACAGTCTGTGGCTTYGGTGGRTTCAGACTTTGCCAATTTTTCAGACCTTCCTCTGACATCTTCTGATACAAAGTTCCTGGATGGTAGGGAGCTCGGCCGCAGTGATGTACTGGGCCGTCCGCACTACCCTCTGTAGCTCTTTGTGATCGAAGGCAGTGCATTTGCCATACCAAGCGGTGACGCAGCCAGTCAAGATGCTCTTGATGGTGCAGCTGTAGATATGTTAAAGGATCCGAGGGCCCATGCCAAATTTTTTCAGCCTCCTGAGAGGGAAGAGGGGCTGCCCTCTTCACGACTGTACGGGTGTMTGTGAACCATGTTAAGTCCTTAGTAATGTGGACACCAAGGAACTTGAAGATCTCGACCCGCTTCACTACAGCCCTGTAGATGTGAATGGGGGCGTGCTCTCTTTCTCCTGTAGTCCACGATCAGCTCCTTGGTCTTATTGACGTAGAGTAGAGGGAGTTAATAACTTCCTGTTGGACTGGTGTTTCAACCCCCTGACCTGCTGTTACACAGAGGTTAATAACTTCCTGTTGGACTGGTGTTTCAACCCCCCTGACCTGCTGTTAACAGAAGGTATAAACTGCTCTGAGGCCCAAGTGAAATGTAGCCAAGGCCTAATCATTTGATACATAGTCTAGATCATAATCAATTCTTGAGTTTTTGGCACGGGATACTGGAATTGCATTTTTCCTTATGCTCACTTACGGTGAGTAGCAAAAAATTGAAAAAGCTTAAGCTCAGTGATGAGATTATCATTGATAAAGAATGTGCATGAGAAATTTCCAGATAAACCTCTAAAGTGGGTGGGTTGGTGTATTTGGTATTTATTAAGGAATTTCATTATCCGCTGCAAACATCAGCTGCTCTTCCTGGGGTCCACATGAACATGAATTCATACATAGCAAGAACATTATTAGTCAAGGCGCTGAAATACCTTTAAAACGTCACAACAAGTTACATATCAGTAAATAAACCCAATATATGGTTTTATAACATAATACATTGCAATTTACAATACAAGAATATATAAAATGGTGTGTAATTGGGTTTGGGGGGACCCATATTGACAACGGTGGCTGTTAGCTAGATACTGTAGCTCATCACCGTTTCATCAAAGTAGAGTAGCCGTATTAGTAAGAATCCACTTTAGGATACAACTGATCACCATAATGGATCTCTGCTGCATCACCCTGCTTAATTGGAATAATTACCGTGAGAAGAAAAAGGAATTCATCGAATGGAAACAGAACAGAAGTGCTGAACGTTGACCTGGAAGAAAGACACAGCCAGATTTAAAGATCTATAAGGGAACCCCCCCCCCCCAAGACACTACCATGTCAATTCTGTCCTAGCTGACCAAAATAGGCATTCTATTATATTATGAGAAGCTAGACACGGAACCCTTTTCTGATCGCGAATCAATGAGGGTAGAGAAGAGGAGACAGGAGAGGAGAGGAGAGGAGAAAAGATTTTAGGGACCTATCTGTTGAGCTCACGAGTGGTGTGTGTGAGAGAGAGAGGAAGAGAACGAGAACGAGAGAGAGAGAGGAGAGAGAGAGAGAGAAGAGAGAGAGAGAGAGAGAGAGAAGAGAGAGAGAGAGAGAGAGAGAGAGAGAGAGAGAGAGAGAGAGGAGAGAGAGGAGAGAGAGAGAGAGAGGAGAGAGAGAGAGAGAGAGAGGTATCCTTTGTTTGTTTGTGTGTGTATATGCTGTTCTCTCTCTTTAATGAGCAGACTGGAAATTAATAATTAACACACATGTGCACCTGGCGCTATCCTTCTCCTCAGGGTGTATCACTCACTCCCCGTTGTAATTATATCCCGGTGTACACAACACAAACAGTAGCTAGCGCACACACTGGGTGAGTCCCTGTCACAACACAGCTGATGCCACTCGAGCCTACTTAACACTGCCTCTGACTCCTGCAGGTACACCGCAGCCATTTAGTACTCACAATAGGTTCCAATCACAGGAGAAAATGAGAACCATGAACTGAAAACCCAGTCCTCTGAAAATAGTGAAAAAGTATCCACAGCACATATCACAGGTTTGGAAAACTTTTTATTTAAGTAGTCCAAAGTAACCTCCTAGTGTTCCGGAATCAGCAGAGGAGATTATCTGACTAACATGTTGTGATCCACACGTTGCCTCCCAGGAAGCTTTTTAAAAGCCATTTTAGACCAATGGACTACTATTACTGGGAGTCCTGTCCAAAAAACACACGCAGTTGGGAAAGTATTGAGTTACTCTGCTAAAATGAGTTTAACTGCATGTTCAAATAGAATGAATCAAAACAGATTTTTTWTATTTTTTTTACTGGGTCTTGAAACTACAATTCAGACAGGGTTGAATAATTAATGTTTGACCCCATTTAGAATTCTGACCAGGTTAGATAATGCTTCCACAGGAAGAATTTAAAATAAATTATTCTCAGCAGGAGGTGCTTTTTGGAAAGAAAGATACATTGCTGTAGTTTCGCTTTGGTGCACTAGAGGGCAGTGGTTATACATGGGACAAGGGTCCATGAATGTAGTGATTTTATCTCTGGCAATGATTCAGTTTATCAAACCCACTCTATCTATTTATCCCATTTTATAGTCTCTCGCTCTCCATCCATCTTTCAAAGAGAGAAAGAGAGAGAGAGAGAGAGAGAGAGAGAGAGGAGATTGAGACAGAACACCAGAGAGGAATGTCCGTGGTGGCGGGTCAGTTTCTCAGCAGGAGAGTAACAAAGCCTCAAATGACTGCAGATGTACTTCTCTCTCAGGGAACTGTGGCGGGAAGGAAACCACAAACAAACAACCACTTTAGATTTGGATAGAGATCGTTCCTATGACATGTTACAAAGTGCTCTGTAGAAACCTAGAACTAGAGCCCCCAGAGGAGTCAGTGGGAGGGAAGAACTCCTTTGATAGGCAGAAACTCAGAGAGGAACCAGATCAAACAACCTAGCCATAGTGTGACAACCTATGATTCACAGTGATGACCGTCAGTACCAGAGGCCGGGTGACATTGGTGTTGAATCACATTTATTGTCCATGAGGAAATGAACTGAAGTGAGCAGCTGGTTCTGTGTCATATCATCATTAGAACCATGACCATCATTTAAATGGAAACAGAGCTTGGGGATTTTTACAGACAGTCAACATTGCGGAACTGTAACGTCCTTTATACGTCAGCAGCAAACCACAGGCACACACGCGCACGCGCACGCACACGCACACGCACACGCACACGCACACGCACACGCACACACACACACACACACACACACACACACACACACACACACACACACACACTCGGGCAACAATCCAACGTTTATCCATAAAAGTCCAATTTCAAAGGTTAAGTTAAGGCATTAGTTCCAAATGGTTAAGGTTTGGGACAGGGTTAAAACCCCCCAACATTAAATACGAGTGCCTAGCACTGTGATTGAACAGCTGATCCTCAGAACCGGCTTACACCCACCACCTACCCATATTTACAACACCCTAGCAAGCCGCAAGACTACTTGATGGTAAGAGCGCTCACTTTTGCTCCTAGTGGCTGGTTTCTAAGTCATCTCCCGACTTCCTGGATACCTGGACGAACGTCGAATTTTACCTTGGACCTTGAGCAACCTGGCTGTTCACCCATCAAATGCACCCCGTTCCCCCGTTTCAGGTATGCACACACACAGAAACATTTTAACCTCAGGTCATGTCTTTATCCAGACAGAGGGCAGTGGGTTTGTTTTGTCCCTGTGTGTTTTATCTGTGTTAGAGTGGCTGGTGGTCTGTGCCAGGGATAAAGCACACTCTCTGAGAGGCATGTCAAGCGGTCGTGACAGATGAAGACTATCAGAGTACATTCCCCTGGGTCCAGACCAACACACACACACGTCCTCTAATGCAATAACACCTATATGACAGTATTATAGTAGAAATATACAGTACCAGTCAAATGTTTGGACACACCTACTCATTCAAGGGTTTTTCTTTATTTGTACTATTTTCTACATTGTAGAATAATAGTAAAGACATCAAAACTGTGAAATAACACAGGTTAAACAAATAAAAATAATGTGATTAATTTGATATTTTTCAAAGCAGCCACCTTTGCCCTTGAATGACAGCTTTGCACACTCTCGGCATTCTCTCAAACCAGTTTCATGAGAAGAGTCACATGCATTTCAATTAACAGGTGTGCCTTGTTAAAAGTTAATTTGAGGAATTTATTTCCTTCTTAATTACGTTTGAGCCAATCAGTTGTGTTGTGACAAGGTAGGGTGTATACAGAAGATAGGCCTATTTGGTAAAAGACCAAGACAATATTATGGCAAGAACAGCTCAAACAAGCTAAAAAGAAACAGTCCATCATTACTTCAAGACATGAAGGACAGTCAAACGGAACATTAAGAACTTTTGAAAGTTTCTTCAAGTGCCGTCGAAAAACCATCAAGCACTACTGTATGATGAAACTGGCTCACATGGAGGAGCCACAGGAAGGAAGACCGAGTTACATTTGCTGCAGAGGATAAGTTTAATTAGCGCTTGATAGTTTTTACCCCATAATGACGAAGCAAAAACAGGTTTAGAAATATCTGTAATATCACATTTACATTAGTATTCAGACACCTTTGGCAGCGATTACAGCATCGGAGTCTTCTTGGGTATGACGCTACCAAGTTGGCACACCAGTATTTTGGGGAGTTTCTCCCATTCCTCCCTGAACTCTCTCAAGCTCTGTCAGGTTGGATTGGGAGCGTCGCTGCACAGCTATTTTCAGGTCTCTCCAGAGATTCATGTCCGGGCTCTGGCTGGCCACTCAAGGACATTGAGATCGTGCTGAAGCCACTCCTGCTTTGTCTTGGCTGTGTGCTTAGAGTCGTTGTCCTATTGGAAGGTGAACCGTCGTCTGCAGTCTGAGGTCTGAGCACTCCAGAGCAGGTTTTCATCAAGGATCTCTCTGTATTTGCTCCTTTAATCTTTGCCATCGATCTGACTATCTCTGCAGACTGAAAAACAGCTGAAAAACATCCCCACAGCATGCATTTGCCACCACCATGCTTCACCAGTAGGGATGGTGCCAGGTTTCCTCCAGACGTGACACTTGGGCATTCAAGTCGAAGAGTTCAATCTTGGTTACATCAGACCAGAGAATCTTGTTTCTCATGATCTGAGAGTCTTTAGGTGCCTTTTGGCAAACTCCAGCGGGCTGTCAAGTGCCTTTTACTGAGGAGTGGCTTCCGCCTGGCAACTCTACCATAAGGCCTGATTGGTGGAGTGCTGCAGAGATGGTTGTCCTTCTGGAAGGTTCTCCCATCTCCACAGCAGAACTCTAGAGCTCTGTAAGAGTGACCATTGGGTTCTTGGTCACCTCCCTGACCAAGGCCTTCTCCCCCGATTGCTCAGTTTGGCCGGGTGGCCAGCTCTAGGAAGAGTCCTGGTGGTTCCAACTTCTTCCATTTAAGAATGATGGAGGCCACTGTGTTTTTGGGGACTTTCAATGCTGCAGACATGTTTTGGTACCCTTCCTCAGATCTTGTGCTTCGCACCAATCCTGTCTCAGAGCTCTACGGACAATTCCTTTGACCTCATTGCTTGGTTTTTTGCTCTGAACTGCACTGTCAACTGTGGGAGCTTACATAGACAGGTGTGTGCCTTTCCAAATCATGTCCAATCAATTTAATTTACCACAGGTGGACTCCAGTCAAGTTGTAAGAAACATAAAGGATGATCAATGGAAACAGGATGCACCTGAGCTCAAATTCAAGTCTCATAGCAAAGTGTCTGAAAACTTATAAAAACAGAAATACCTTATTTGCATATTTAATACATTTGTAAAAAAAAAAAAACGTTTTTGCTTTGTCTTTATTGGGTATTGTGTGTAGATTGCTGAGAATATTCCTTTTTTTTTTTAATCAATTTTAGAATAAAGCTGTAACGTAACAAAATGTGGAAAAGTCAAGCGGTCTGAAATACTTTCCGAAGAATCTCTAATATATATCACACACACACACCGGTCAAAATATATTTTTTTACTATTTGACATTGTAGAATAGAGAAAACATCAATAAACTACAATCATATGGAATCATGTAGTAGCAATGTTAAATCAAACATATTTTATTTTGACATTCTTCAATAGCCACCCTTCGCCTTGATACAGTGTTTGCACATCCTTGGTATTCTCTCTCAAACCACATGAGGTAGTCACCTGGAATGCATTTCAATTAACTGGTGTGCCTTGTTAAAGTTAAAACCTTGATGATCAACCTTTATTTAAATTTTTGCATAAAATGACATTCCCAAATCTAACTGCCTGTAGCTCAGGACCTGAAGCATGGATATGCATATTCTTGACACCATTTGAAAGGAAACACTTTAGTTTGTTGAAATGTTAAATGAATGTAGGAGAATATAACACATTAGTTCTGGTAAAAGACAATATAAAGAAAAAACATGCTTTTTTTGTATTTTTTTTGTACCTTCATCTTTGAAATGCAAGAGAAAGGCCATAATGTATTATTCCAGCCCAGGCGCAATTTAGATTTTGGCCACTAGATGGCAGCAGTGTATGTGCAAAGTTTTAGACGGATCCAATGAATCATTGCATTTCTGTTCAAACTTTTATATCAAGACCGTCTGAATGTCCTAAATTGGTTTATTAATAACTTTGAGATCACAACCATGCACTCTCCTCAAACAATAGCATGGCATTCTTTCACTGTAWTATCTGCTGTAAATTGTTCAGTGCATTTAGATTAACAAGAATTAAAGCTTTCTGCCAATATCAGGTATATCTATGTCCTGGAAAATGTTCATGTTACTTACAACCTCATGCAAATTGCGTTAGCCTACATTAGCTCAACTGCCCTGATGGGGGACAGTTGGAATTTCTTTCCTTCTTAATGCGTTTGAGCCAATTAGTTGTGTTGTGATAAGGTAGGGGTGGTATACAGAAGATAGCCCTATTTGGTATACGACCAAGTCCATATTATGGCAAGAACAGATCAAATTAGCGAAGAGAAATGACAGTCCATCATTACTTTAAGACATGWAGGTCAGTCAATACAGAACATTTCAAGAACTTAGAACTAAAATGCAGCAAAATGTCACGTTGTATAAATGATTTGAGACAGGCGCAGGCATACGTAATAGGTGGTTTTAATTTCTCCACCCACTATTACAACATGCCATGAAAAGGCATGGTGACGAAGCCCAAAACAAACATGTATACGAAAYACACAGGGATGTAATCTAATTAAAAGAGCGAGGTTAAACCTCTAATAAATGGGACCCGTAATAACAATGCACGGCACGAGACTGTCACGCCCTGACCTTAGAGATCCTTTTTATGTCTCTATTTTGGTTGGTCAGGGTGTGAGTGTGCGTTTGGGTGGGCATTCCATGTCTGGTGTTCTATGTTGTCCTTGTTTTGTATTTCTGTGTGTTTGGCCTGGTATGGTTCTCAATCAGAGGCAGCTGTCTATCGTTGTCTCTGATTGAGAATCATACTTAGGTAGCCTGTTCCCACCTGTGTTTGTGGGTGGTTGTTTCCTGTTTAGTGTTTGTTTCACCTTTCAGGACTGTTCGTTTGTCGTGTTTGTTGTTTTGTCAAGTGTTGCGTATTTTACTAAATAATATGAACACTTACCATGCTGCACCTTGGTCCTCTTCTCCTTCTCCCGACGACGTGCTTACAGAGTGTCACGTTCCTGACCTGTTTCTCTTGTTTTTGTATGTATTTAGTTGGTCAGGGCGTGAGTTGGGTGGGCATTCTATGTTATGTGTTTCTATGTTGGTATTGGGTTGCCTGATATGGTTCTCAATTAGAGGCAGGTGTTTTACGTTTCCTCTGATTGAGAACCATATTAAGGTAGGTTGTTTCACATTGTTTGTTGTGGGTGGTTGTCTCCTGTGTCTGTATGTTTACCACACGGGACTGTTTCGTTTTGTCGTTCGTGTATGTAGTCTGTTCCTGTTCGTTGTTTCTTCGTTATTGTAAGCAATCAAGTCCAGGTCTGTCTACATCGTTTATTTGTTTTGTAGTTTGTTTAAGTGTTTTCTGTGTTTCGACTTTACTTTAATAAACTGCATTATGTCTCACAACACGCTGCGCTTTGGTCCAATCCCTACTCCTCCTCTTCAAGCGAAGAGGAGGAGAACGACCGTTACACAGAGACCCGTAAAACAATGCACAAAACACGCAGCACGAAAGTCAAAACAACAACACATGTACTCACAGGACCAACAGACATGAAACAATTAAACCGACCAAAACAATGGTCGGGAGGCAGAGGGCACATATATACAATTACTAATCAGGGGAAATGGGAACCAGGAGTGGGTAATTAGACAGTTCAGTCAAGCCTAGAAGGTTGGTGAAGTAGAACCGCACAGAATGAGCAGCAGTACAGGGAATCCTTCACACAAAAATATAAAAAAATACCATTGAAGTTCTTCAAACTGAACCAATACTACTACAAAACAACATATGTCATGTGGGAACAATTAGAAGGAAATAGTCGGTTCAGTTTCAAAATAAAAAGTATAATACTTATAGACAAACCAAGGTTGTTACATTCAAATCTTGTCAGTTCAATAGATTGGACCATGGAATGTCTCACAGAGAAATGGATTTACAGAATTGATTGGAATTTACATTCCCCAACTAACAAACACAGAACTCCTATCTGTTGCCCAACTACCAAACTCTGGTCTTCCAGACTAACCACTGTATCTCTCCATAGTCTGAGATCAAAGGTAGTCTGAAAGAAAATTGACCTCAACAACCTCCAGCTGTTCGGTAAATCAACTTGACCTCAACAACCTCCAGCGTTTAGATAAATCAGCTTGACCTCAACAACCTCCAGCTGTTAGATAAATCAACTGACCTCAACAACCTCCAGCTGTTAGATAAATCAACTTGACCTCAACAACCTCCAGCTGTTAGATAAATCAACTTGACCTCAACAACCTCCAGCTGTTAGATAATCAACTTGACCTCAACAACCTCCAGCTGTTAGATAATCAACTTGACCTCAACAACCTCCAGCTGTAGATAAATCAACTTGAACTCAACAACCTCCAGCTGTTGATAAATCAACTGACCTCAACAACCTCCAGCTGTTAGATAAATCAACTTGACCTCAACAACCTCCAGCTGTTAGATAAATCAACTTGACCTCAACAACCTCCAGCTGTTAGATAAATCAACTTGACCTCAAACAACCTCCAGCTGTTAGATAAATCAACTTGACCTCAACAACCTCCAGCTGTTAGATAATCAACTTGACCTCAACAACCTCCAGCTGTTAGATAAATCAACTTGACCTCAACAACCTCCAGCTGTTAGATAAATCAACTTGACCTCAACAACCTCCAGCTGTTAGATAAATCAGCTTGACCTCAACAACCTCCAGCTGTTAGATAAATCAACTTGACCTCAACAACCTCCAGCTGTTAGATAAATCAACTTGACCTCAAACAACCCCAGCTGTTAGATAAATCAACTTGACCTCAACAACCTCCAGCTGTTTACATAAATCAGCTTACCTCAACAACCTCCAGCTGTAATAAATCAACTTACCTCAACAACCTCCAGCTGTTACATAAATCAGCTTGACCTCAACAACCTCCAGCTGTTACATAAATCAGCTTGACCTCAACAACCTCCAGCTGTTAGATAAATCAACTTGACCTCAACAACCTCCAGCTGTTAGATAAATCAACTTGACCTCAACAACCTCCAGCTGTTAGATAAATCAACTTGACCTCAACAACCTCCAGCTGTTAGGTAAATCAGCTTGACCTTAACAACCTCCACGCTGGGTACCAGCTTGTAAGAAGAAGAGAGTGTGTGGTGTATGTGTGTGTGTGTGTGAGAGAGAGAGAGAGAGAGAGAGAGAGAGAGAGAGAGAGAGAGAGAGAGAGAGAGAGAAGAGAGAGAAGAGAGGAGAGAGAGAGGAGAGAGAGAGAGAAAGAGAGAGAGAGAGAGAGAGAGAGAGAGAGAGAGAGAGAGAGGGGGGGGGGGCAGAGCAGAGCAGATACCCACTTATATGGTCATGATAGGACTGTGCCAGCTGAAGAGGGTACAGAGGTGGCACTGCCAACATGGGAGAGAAATGTGTGTGTTTGCGTGCGTGTATTAGTATGTGTGTTTGTATGTGACAGTATGACAGCATCTAGCATACAGCTTCCTTTGGGAGGGATTTAAAGTATGTGGACACCTGCATTGTCGAACATCTCATTCCAAAATCATGGACATTAATATGGAGTTGTGTCCCCCTTTTGCTGCTATACCAACTTTTATTGCTGAAATGCCTTCTTCATTTTTTAATTTATTTCTCTCTCCAGTTGGTAGCTACAGTCTTGTCCCATCAGGACTCGGGAGAAGCGAAGGTCAAGAGCCATTTGTCCTCCAAAACATGACCCTGCCAAGCCGCACTGCTTCTTGACACACTGCTCGCTTAACACGGAGGCCAGCCGTACCAGGAGGAAACACCGTAAACCTGGCAACCGTGTCAGCGTGCATGCACCCTGCCCGCCACAGGACTCGCTAGCTCGCGATGGGACAAGAACATCTCTGCGGCCAAACCCTCCCCTAACCCGGACGACGCTGGGCCAAACCCTCCCCTAACCCGGACGACGCTGGGCCAAACCCTCCCCTAACCCGGACGACGATGGGCCAAACCCTCCCCTAACCCGGCGACGCTGGGCCAAACCCTCCCCTAACCTGGACACGCTGGGCAAACCCTCCAGGGGCGCCAGTGCGCTTAATGCCTCCACTCACCCCTATCTAAGATATCTACTGCAGCCCTCATTCCTCCCACATACAACCACCCGTTCTGCCAGTCACATTCTGTTAAAAGTCCCAAAGCACCACCACATCCTTGGTCGCTCCTCTTTTTAGTTTCGCTGAGCGAGCGACGGAACAAGCTGCCCAAGAAACACTCAAAACTGGACAGTTTTATCTCCAGTCTCTTCATTCAAAGACTCAATCACATCAAAAAACAGCACCCATCGTACCCATTCGCTTCCACAAAAACCGCGGCCCTTGCCAGGAGCAAGGGGAACCATCTTCCAATGTCTCAGGAGCAAGTGACGTAAACGACTAAAGGCTGCTAGCAGCACCACCGCCTAACTAGCTAGCCATTTCACATCGTTACATGTACACAAAAAACTAACAACCTGCGACCCCCAGGTGTCTTTTCAAAACATAGTTTTACTAACGACCTAAACAGATAATGTTTGTTACCCTTTTAAAAATAGTATGCGGGGAGGTCCGAGGATGTCGTCTTTGAAAGGTCACACCATCCTCTATGGAAGGGTTATTGCTACTCTTTAACTATATTCCTTTACTGACGACCTAAACAGATCACTTTTACCCTTTAAAAAATATGTCACTTTACAGATTTAATGGTCAACAGATTGTAACTAGAGGGCCCTTGAACACATGTTGTGTTTAGTACACATATGTTTTCTGTTTATGAAGGAATAAATGATTGAGAGGATAAAATAGACCACAAAAAACAAAGATCCTTGTATTCTTAACGATGTGCCCTTTACTAATGACTATAAACAGATCAGTTTCTCCATGGAATAACCTTTTACTGCAGGGGCCTAACATCAAGGGCCTTCAAATGCTCCCAGAAATGTTTTGGGTACCGATTCCCCAGATCTGTTGCCTCAACACAATCCTGTCTCGCGAGCTCTATGGACCAATTTCTTCAACCTCATGGCTTGTTTTGCTCTGAGATCACTGTCAACTGTGG
>NW_019943306.1:66720-76310 GCF_002910315.2 Salvelinus sp. IW2-2015
TTTCATATCTTCTTCGACCCGGGTCTATTGCTGAGGAGAAACTGAAATCGGCGAAGGAAAAAGGACCACCGGAGCTTGTCTGGAAGTTCAACCGCTTCGCCTCGCTGGAATCAATACTCCAGATTTTTTTGGTCCGTAAGCACTTTAACGAGTTGAGAGGCCCCCTCTAGGCCAGATGTCTCCATTCCTTCAAATGCCACATTCATTAACGCTAGAGTTCACGATCCCCCACATCATTAATTCTCTCGGACGCGGGCGTAAGCCGGTGAGAGAAGAAGGCCGCAAGGATGAAGCTCTTAGTCTATCACCCCTCTGAGACAGGACAGCCTCCAAACCCCACCATCTGATGCGTCTAACCTCCACCACAAGGTTCATCCGCCTTTGTATAGTGTCAGAAGGGGAGCAGACGGATCGCTTGCTTGTAGTTTCGTTGATAGGCCGTCTCAGCTTCTCTTCCCCACAGAAACCTTGTGTTGCCACTCTTGGTTACAGCTGAGGCTGAGGTGGTGCCACCGAGCTGACAGTTCTTATGAACTTTGGCGGTAAAGTTGGTGAAGCCAGGAATACGCTTGAATGCCTTAACGGACTTGGGGGTGGGCAAATCCGCTACGCCTCCTACCTTCTTGTGAGATCCATGTGGACTCGACCGGTTGTCCATTCTACAAATCCAGGAATTGTTCACTACGGGAGGAATGGAATTCACATTTTTTGCGGCTTAACGTTAAAATGCTGGTCAGGAGGCGTTTGATGTAGCTGTCTGACATTGCTTAGGTGTCTTGAGGGAAGCTCTGAAAAGATGATGGATGTCATCCAAGTATAACAAACACGAAGACTGTAAAGCATATCCTAAGCACTCGTTTAAATGAGCGTTCTTGGACACAGCGGAGCGTGGTCAGCCGGAAGGGCATCACGCCAGTATTCCGTAGTGACCAGTAGGCGTGTTGAATAGCGGTATCTTCCACTCGTCCGCGAACCGGGTTTGATACGCAGCAGCAGATGTATGCGTTCCGGCAGGTCAAGCTTAGTGAAGACAACTGCCTTCCTGGAGCAGCTCAAAGGCTGTGGACCATAATAGGGGTAGCAGGGTAGCGGTACGGAACGAGTTATGGCTTAAGTCCCCGGTTAAATAAAAGTACGTATTGCAAGGACGTACATCGCCCCGTCTTTTTGGCACAAAGAAAAACCCTGCTCTCCGCCGGCGGCGTAGGATGGAGCAGTTAGAGCCTGCCTGGCCAGGCGTCCTTGATCGTGGTTATCCTAGCAGCTCGTCGGGGGTTAATGGGAAAAGATTTCGATCCTGGGGGTGCAGGTGCCCGAAACAGTCGAATGGGCATCGTAATGGTCTCATGAGGGTGGTAGTTTGTTGGGCCTCTGTGTTGCGACAAGTACCGTGGTTTGAGGTCTGGTAGACATCTCGGGAAATCGGACAGGTCCGAATGGATTCTAGAGACTCCGGTAGGTGGAACTCGGGAACTTGGGAAGATACAAGTGGCCTTAGGCACGGATAGGACCCCACTGCTTCGGAGTGATGCCACAGACCAGTCGAGTGTGAGGTTATGGCTGTGAAGCCAGGGTATCCAAGGACGAAGGGAACTCGGAACACGAGGTCAGATGAAAGTTCATCACTTCCTGTGTGTTGGGAAACTGAAAGTCGCAAGGGGGTAGTGACACGAGTGACAAGTCCAGATCCAAAGGCTTCCATCCACAGTAGTAACCCTTATGGGGTCACTTAGAGGTTCAGAGGGAACGACCATTCTACCTTCGGCCAGACAACCACTCATGAAGTTACCTGCGGCTCCAGAGTCTACCAAGGCTTGAAGGGGAAGCTCATGGTTGCAGGAAAGGGTAACTGGAATGAGCAGGCGGGTTGGATGGATGGGAGGAGGTTATGTTTCCCGTTACAGTCCTCCCAGGCCTGCACGGGAGAGTGCGTTTTCCCTGGAGCCAGGGACACGTGGAGAGAAATGGCCCAGGTTTGCCGCAATATAGACAGCATCGCTCCCTCATCCGGCGGTCTCTCTCAGCCTGGGAGATGCGTCCAACCTGCCATGGTCCGGCTGGGATCAGCGAGATAAAGGTGGAGACTCGAGCTGGGGACCGATAGGAGCTAGGGTGAAGATCTACGGTTGAGCTCTCTCTCTTCTCAGACGCTGGTCTCATGCGTGAAGCCAACTTGATCAGGGACTCGAGGTTGTCTGTGGTTCCCGAGTGGCAGTTCATCTTGGTGTGTCGGAAAAGACCCTTCAAAAAGCACACTGTTGAGCGCCTCGTCGTTCCAGCCACTCGCTGCTGCCCCGTGTGGAACTGGATGGCATAAGTCCATCACGCTGCCGACCTTGGCGGAGAGTCAGGACTGTTTGGCTGATCAAGGACCGCTGGTAGGACCTTGAAACACTCGCTTGAATTCTTAGCAAAGGTAGAGTAGCTGGCACAGCAGGACTTTGGGCATCCCACAACGCATTTAGCCCAGGCTAGGGCTTTTTCCGACAGCAGGCGGTGATGATATATGCTATCTTGGACCGGTCGGCGTGGGAAACGACGAGGGTTGCAGCTCGAAGGAGAGAGAACATTGGTGAAAACCCCTTACAACACTCGGTCACCTGAGAACCGGTGGGGAGGCGGCAGACGAGGTTCAGCCAGGGTTTAACTGCCACGGGCACTTGAATCTGATGAACTGGAGCAGAAGCGCGGTTGCAGGGAGAAAGTTGATCAGAAATCTGCTTTATGGAAGTCATCATCTCCGACAGAAGTTGAGAATGTCCAGCCAGTAAGGCCTTCTTGCTGAACCAGAGCAGCTTCGTGACGTTGACAGTCCCCTCGTGGTGGGACAGGCATCGGAGAAAAGTCCTGGGTACTGGCCTGCCTCTGGGTTCTCTATTAATGGCTCAGTGTTTCTGTCAGACCCGGTGCCGAGAAAAACAAGTCACATAATAATAATGGGCAAACCCAGAAGATGAGGCAGACACAGCAGTACTAGAGATGGTGGTTTAATAAAAAATAGATATCTTCCAAAATACAAAGAAAATCACAAAGTGGTAAAAACAGCAAGGAAAAAACAAACTCAAAAGACCAATCCAAAATACACGAGAACAAAACCAGAGGAACCTCTGAAATCCAAACAAGAGAAAAAAATGTCCAAAGGCTGGGGCTGTGCTAACATACAAACACTGAGCAAGAACTGAGGAACACACAGGGTTAAATACTAACAAGGATGACTTACAGGTGCCAAACAATAATTAGGGCAAGAAAAACAAAAGGTACAAAAAAAAGGTGCAAGGGGACATCTAGTGAACAAAACCTGAACAGTCCTGGCCAAAACCTGACACGCTGGGCCAAACCCTCCCCTAACCCGGACGACGCTGGGTCAAGCCCTCCCCTAACCCAGACGACGCTGGGTCAATTGTGCGCTGCCTCATCGGTCTCCCCGGTTGCGGCCGACTGTGACACAGCCCGGGATCGAACCTGGGTCTGTAGTGACGCTTCAAGCACTGCGATGCAGTGCCTTAGTACGCTGCGCCACTCGGGAGGCCCTAGAAATGCTTTCTTGTACATGTAAACTTTCTTATGCCTTAATTACAAACTTATATGGGATTTGTAAATATGAATAAAACCATGTATCATAAGCTGACCCAATGGGCACACACTAGTTGAATCAACATTGTTTCCACGTCATTTCAATGAAATTACATTGAACCAATGTGGAACAGACATTGAATTGACGTCTGTGTCCAGTGGGTAAGGAGAAAGCACTGAGCTATTATTTAGGGTGAAAGGAAGGATCTGTGATTGGCTGAGATAATGGAGGGGGAAAATAGAGAGGCTACGTTCCGGTGGACAATGCTCCACCTTTACATGTGAATTCTTAAAGAGATGGGTGGGGTTAAGGTTTAAAAGGGTGTGAATGATGCTGAATGGGCAAAAACAAAGAAGAGCTAGAGACGCCAGAGAGACTCGAGAAAGTGTAACAATAATTCAAGGGCATTTCCTTCCCCTTGTCTGCAAAGAGCATTTCCTCCCACTTGTCTGCAAAGAGCATTTCCTCCCACTTGTCTACAAAGGGCATTTCCTCCCACTTGTCTACAAAGGGCATTTCCTCCCACTTGTCTGCAAAGAGCATTTCCTCCCACTTGTCTGCAAAGAGCATTTCCTCCCACTTGTCTACAAAGAGCATTTCCTCCCACTTGTCTGCAAAGTGGGACAAGTTGATCAAATTTCAAAGAAGCACAAACTTTCCCATGTTTCCCCCAACTGCAGCCATTCTGGAAAATGTGACATAAGCAAACCTTCCTGAATTCAGTCACACATGTTCCCGGAAGAAATCAAATGAAACAAGCAAACAGTCGAGGAGGACTAACCACAATAAGTAATGCAATATGCTCACAATGACCTCAACTATTTCAAAAGCCTACAGGATGTGGATTTATATGCATGCTATTATTATGTAATTATATTTAATGTGAAATCCATCAAATTGTTATCTACGCAATCTACTGTAAAATTCTACTGAACCACTTTGCACAGACGTTAATTCAACCTCTATTACATGTCGGTTCAACGTAATTTCAATGAAATGACTTGGAAGCAACGTTGATTCAACCAGTGTGTGCCCAGTGGGGAGTATGGAATGTTTTCACTCACAAAGGTATATGATGTCATCAGTAGACTATTTATAGAAGCTGGTGTTTGGAGGATATATTGGCACGGGTCAAACTTCGAGACGAAGTCAAACCGTGCCTCTGTACAGTGCGTTCGGAAAGTATTCAGGCCCCTTGACTTTTTCCCATTTTTTTTTTACGTTACAGCCTTATTCCAAAATGGATTAAATCATTTTTTCCCATTCATCAATCAACAGACAATATCCCACAACGACCAAGCAAAAACAGGTTTTTATAAATTTGAGCAAATGTATAAAAAATAGAAAACTGAAATATCACATTTACATAAGTATTCAGACACTTTACTCAGTACTTTGTTGAAGCACCTTTGGCAGTGATTACAGGCTTGAGGCTTCTTTGGTATGACGCAACAAGCTTGGCACACCTGTATTTAGGGAGTTTCACCCATTCTTCTCTGCAGATCCTCTCAAGGTCTGTCAGGTTGGATGGGGAGTGTCGCTGCACACCTATTCTCAGGTCTCTCCAGAGATGTTCGATCGGGTTCATGTCCGGTCTCTGGCTGGGCCACTCAAGGACATTCATAGACTTGTCCCGAAGCCACTGCTGCGTTGTCTTGGCTGTGTACTTAGGATCGTTGTCTTGTTAGAAGGTGAAACTTCCCAGTATGAGGTACTGAGCGCTCTGGAGCAGGATGTCATCATGGATCTCTCTGTACATTGCTACGTTCCTCTTTCCCTTGATCCTGACCAGTCTCCCAGTCCCTGCCACTGAAAAACATCCCCACAGCATGATGCTGCCACCACCATGCTTCATCATAGGGATGGTGCCAGGTTTCCACTTTTCAGGCCATAGCGTTCAATCTTGGTTTCATCAGACCAGAGTATCTTGTTTCTCAAGGTCTGAGAGTCCTTAGGTGCCTTTTGGCAAACTCCAAGCMGGCTMRCATGTGTCTTTTACTGAGGAGTGGCTTCCGTCTGGCCACTCTAACATAAACACCTGATTGGTGGAGTGCTYCAGAGATGGTTGTCCTTCTGGAAGMTTCTCCCATCTCCACAGAGAAACTCTAGAGCTCTGTAAGAGTGACCATTGGGTTCTTGGTCACCTGCCTGACCAAGGCKCTTCTCCCRCGATTGCTCAGTTTGGCCGGGTGGCCAGCTCWAGGAWGAGTCCTGGTGGTTCCAAACTTCTTCCATTTAAGAATGATGGAGGCCACTGTGTTTTTGGGTACCTTCAATGKTGCAGAKATGTTTTGSTACKCTTCCRCAGATRTGTGCCTTGACACAATCCTGTCTCGGACTTCTACGGACAATTCCTTTGACCTCATAGCTTGGTTTTTGTTATTATTATTATTAGTTATTACAAAAAACATTATGTGGAATTGTGACCAATTGATTGTTGATAACATCCTCAATCAATTGTTCTGTTAATTCTCTGCTTCCTGTCTCAAAATCATCCAGACATTCATTCATATTCTGTTTTTGACCGTGTGTGTGTGTGTYTGCGTGTGTGTGTGTGTGTGTTTGCCTGTCCAATATCTCCCCATGTGTGCACTTACCTAATGCTTTATCACATGTTTTATTGCACCTTATGTCACTTATATTGTCTTCACCCTCAATGATGACAAGAATGAGCAAGAAATAACAATATCAGCCTTATTCCTTCACTATACAGTAAATAAAACAGACAACATTTCATGAAAACCAGCATTTCTAGGTTATTACATTTTCTCTATTATCCCAGAAGAAACACTCCCTCTCTTCCTATTCTCTATGTCAGGGCTCTCCAACCCTGTTCCTGCAGATCTACCATCCTGTAGGTTTTCACTCCAAACTGTTCCTGCAGAGCTACCATCCTGTAGGTTTTCACTCCAACACTGTTCCTGCAGAGCTACCATCCTGTAGGTTTAACTCCAACCCTGTTCCTGGAGAGCTACCATCCTGTAGGTGTTAACTCCAACCTGTTCCTGCAGAGCTACCTCCTGTAGGTTTTAACTCAACACTGTTCCTGCAAGAGCTACCATCCTGTAGGTTTTTACTCCAACACCTGTTCCTGCAGAGCTACCATCCTGTAGGTTTTTAACTCCAACACTGTTCCTGCAGAGCTACCATCCTGTAGGTGTTAACTCCAGCCTGTTCGCAGAGCTACCATCCTGTAGGTTTTCACTCCAACCCTGTTCCTGCAGAGCTACCATCCTGTAGGTTTTAACTCCAACCCTGTTCCTGCAGAGCTACCATCCTGTAGGTTTTACTCCAACACTGTTCCTGCAGAGCTACCATCCTGTAGGTGTTTAACTCCAACCCTGATCCAGAGGCTACCATCCTGTAGGTTTTCTCTCCAACTGTTCCTGCAGAGCTACCATCCTGTAGGTTTTAACTCCAACCCTGTTCCTGGAGAGGCTACCATCCTGTAGGTTTTCACTCCAACCCTGATCCCAGAGAGCTACCATCCTGTAGGTTTTCCTCCAACACTGTTCCTGCAGAGCTACATCCTGTAGGTTTTAACTCCAACCCTGTTCCTGGAGAGCTACCATCCTGTAGGTTTTAACTCCAACCCTGTTCCTGGAGAGCTACCATCCTGTAGGTTTTCACTCCAACATTGTTCCTGCAGAGCTACAATGATGTAGGTTTTCAACTCCAACCCTGTTCCTGCAGAGCTACCATCCTGTAGGTTTTCACTCCAACCCTGTTCCTGCAGAGCTACCATCCTGTAGGTTTTCACTCCAACCCCCTGTCAGAGACTACCATCCTGTAGGTTTCACTCCAACCCTGTTCCTGCAGAGCTACCATCCTGTAGGTTTTCACTCCAACCCTGTCCTGAGAGCTACCATCCTGTAGGTTTTAACTCCAACCCTGTTTCCTGGAGAGCTACGCATGATGTAGGTTTTAACTCAACCCTGTGTTCCTGCAGAGCTACCAAATCAACTGTTGTGGGGGAAACCTTTTACTCCAACCGCCTGTTCCTGCAAGAAGCTTAACCATCCAATGTAGAGCTTTTTTTTCACTCCTCCACACCCACACTGTTCCACTTTTCTGCAGAGCTACCATGGGACCAAACAATGTAGGTATTATCGAACACTTTTTCCACCAACCGGTGTTCCTGGGGGACTATGAAGAGCCCTGGATTGACCAAATGCAAAAACTGTAATGGGGTTTTTCCACTCCAACCCACACTGTGTTCTGCATGGAGCTAGCATACACTGTAGGTTTTCACTACCAACCCTGTTCCTCGAAAGCTAACCGAAAATCCTGTAAAGGTTTTCAACTCCACGCCTGTTCCTAGGCTAGAGCTAAGCCATCCCTCTGTCAGGTTTTCAACTCCACCCTGCTTTACCTGCAATTTTTCATACGGGCAGAGCTACCCATCCTGTATAGGGTTTGCGCACTCCAACCTCTGGTTCTGAGGCAGATCTACCAATCTCTTGACTAGGTTTTCAACATCCAAGAGGCAACCTGTTCCTGCAGAAGCTACCATACTCTCGTACATTTAGAAAGTATTATATTTTTCTGTATTCTGCTTTATCACCACTCAACTTTTTTCTAGTTAGGATTTAGCCTAACCATCTCCATATGGTGTTCTTGAATATGGTCTATTAGTTTCTATCGCCCCGCAGGACTGGTGCCTTCACTCTTGTTTCTTACTCACCGTAGTACAAGAGAACACGCATTATCAGAATGACGCATATAAGGTGTCAAGAGCACTAAAACCTCCTTATGACCCCCCCCGGCGCGTAGTCCAAAAAAAGGCACTATGTGATACTTTTGCACACGACAACTTATTGTGATTTAATTATGAAAATTAGTTTGTGTTATTACCATCTTGTGAACACTGTATAGTAAAAGTCTATGTGAGAGTGCCTGTGGACGACCGTTGCTTGTGTGTGGAATGAGTATGTTAGTTTAGTGGGTTCGCTAAGGTTCGGGTATCAAATAGAGAATAGCGTACACAGGTTTGCAGAATAAAGTTTGCAAACGCAGCTACCTTGGTGTTGTCATTGCGAGCAAAACCGGAGAGCAACCTCTGTCCGGTGAAGTCCACAAAACATATTGCATGTAACAAACAGTTACATGACCTACAGCATAGTCAAGCAAGTTCATGTTTCCCACATTTTCAGAACACTAAACAACTATTGATTTAGAACCACAGGAAGTTACTTCAAGTCGCAAAGAAAACAGGAGCTGCCTCCGCTATTCCAGCACCATTTCAACTTCAACATTTCTACATCATCAAATCACCTCTGCTAAATGGTCTATGACTCTGTCATATAGTACACACTTTTAGTTTTTGTTGTCCTAGGCTAAAATGCTTGCTAGCGAGCCTAACTTCCTTTCATGGAAAATGATGCGCCAGGCCAGCTAGTTAACATTAGCATATTACGTCTAGTTTCATGTTGAACTTCCATCCTCTCAGGCCAGGGGCGCAATGTATGAATAGCCACTGGAGGACAACGACACAACGAGATGCAACAATTACTTTTTTGTTGTTGTAAATGACGTTTGGCTTCTGATGTGATTGGTCTGAAGCCAAATCCAAACTGACTTACCTTGACACCTTTTTGTTGGTGCACCAGGACCATTGACAGTTGAGTTCACTCAGTTTAGCTCAACGTTGGTTGGCTACTATTTTATATTTTTAAGGGAGAAATGTATGTTTAAAAACAATATATATTGGTACATTTTGGGGGGAAGCCTGGCTATCCTTGGCATCCATGAATACACGCCACTGGTTGGAGACGCCTGCCCTGTCTCAATGCCTCATCTTCTATTTCCCACTGTTTTCTGCTCTCTGCTTTGGCTCAGAAACCCCATGTCTCCGTTTTCTCCTCTCTGCTTTGGCCCAGAAACCCCATGTCTCTGTTTTCTCCTCTCTGCTTTGGCTCAGAAACCCCATGTCTCTGTTTTCTCCTCTCCGCTTTGGCTCAGAAACCCCATGTCTCCATTTCCTCCTCTCTGCTTTGGCTCAGAAACCCCATGTCTC
>NW_019943306.1:76770-79247 GCF_002910315.2 Salvelinus sp. IW2-2015
TGTCCACGCCTCTTAGCAGAAAGATCCAGAAAATTATAAAAGGATGTTGGGAGTGAACTTCCTAAAAGGACGCAGTGACCTTAAAAAGCACTTCAATTGACAGCCCTTTATCCTGCGTCGTTTGAAGAGACACACCTTCATAGAGTTGCTACAGTGGTTTGGGCTACGGTTTGTATTTAAGCCTTGTTTCACCAGCTAAACAGTGAGAACATGGTCATCTCATTCAAAGCAAGAGCCTGGGTGAGAGCAACAGGTGAGAGGAGAGGGGTTGACTGAGCCTATGCATACAACTACAGAGTAATCTAGTWATTTGTAGTTATTTATAAAAATGGATCCATAAATTGTGTAATTTCTCAGTGACCTATCCCTTTAAGGGAGTAGGGAAATTGTTGAGGGGGGCGATTATAGCATCAAAGTGGTTTTGTAGCAGGGCTTTCTACAGACAGGATTTCAATATGATCAGTCTTTTGTTGCCGTGAATTTTCCTGAACCACTGGGAATGTAGATGAGCTTGGTGATTTACATAAATTCACTGAAAACCCACACTAACATTATTGCACTTCTCATGTAGCCTACATTTGGCCAACTAACAGCCYAACCACATTATGGACTAAACTTTCAAATGATGTTGCTGCAGGATTATTTTAGCTGTGACAATGTATAAAAAAAAGGCAATTTTGAAGATTTGACATAAACTCACCTTCCTGAATTCAGTCACATACACAGAGTGTACAAAACATTAGGAACACCTGCACTTTCCCTGACATAGACTGACCAGGTGAGTCAAGGTGAAAGTTATGATTCCTTATTGATGTCACTTGTTAAATCCACTTCAATCAGTGTAGATGAAGAGGTGGAGAAGGATTTTAAAGACTTGAGACAATTGAGACATGGATTGTGTATGAGGGTGAATGGGCAAGACAAAATATTTAAGTGCCTTTGAACAGGGTATGGTAGTAGGTGCCAGGCGCACCGGTTTGTGTCAAGAACTGCCARGCTGTTGGGTTTTTCACACTCAATAGTTTCCCTTGTGTAATGACTAATGCAAAGCGTGACCACAGATCGCTCGCAATGGCTCCAAACTATTTCAAAAGCCCACACGATGTGGATTCATATGTATGCTATTATTGTGTAATACATTTAATCTGAAATAGAACGAATTGTTATGATGAAATAAGGGAACATTTAATCTATGCAATCCATGGATTTAAATATTAGAACTCAATGTTCTATCATGTGTACTGGAGTGAGAGGGTGGGTGTGTGAAGGCCGGTATATTCCTGCTCGTTTGCGACATCTACTGGCCAGSAGAGAGGATGGCCCAGAACGGGTAAGAGCCTAATTACACACACACCTGTATTTAATTAGCTTGGAGGTTGGGCTGGGGCTGTTTTAACCTGGTTTTGGCTGGATTAGTGTTTTGGGTCTGGAGCAGAAAGAGCTGACATGCAGGGCTCTCCAAGACTGGGAGGGATATTGAACCCAACTGGACAGGAACCAGTAAGGACAAGCCTGTTGGATTTTTGTTTTGTTTTTTCCCCCCAGATACGCYGTAAACAGCTTAGTTGTCCGGTGGCAGAGAGGAACCAGAAGACCATTGTAGWAAGGCTCAAAGACGAGCTAGGTTTTGGGGTTATTGTTACCCAGCGCTGTGGRGCATTCTGTTGTCTCTTTTATTCTGAGTCGTTTCCCTGGACGGCCATTTTGGTCTACGCTTGTGTTACTTCACACTCTCGTCAGTTGTTGGCCAGCTGGAACCCAACTGACTGCAACAGATGCAATCTACCACACTGGAATGTTTTCACTCACACAGGCGTATGATGTCAGTAGGCTATTTGAAAATAAAGATGGTTCTTTCTTTAGAACACTAGGAGTATTTGTGACCAATTGATTGTTGAAAACATCCTCAATAAATTGTTCTGCTTATACTCTGCTTCCCGGAACCGAGTAAATACGCATTTTAACGTCATAGATTTAGCCGGTGGTAACTTGTGGAATACACACCTGCTTAAATGCAGTTTTAACCAATTAGCATTCAGGATTAGACCCACCCATTGTATAATTGAAAATAAAGAACAATAACTACAAAAAACATTGTGGAATTGTGACCAATTGATTGTTGATAACAMCCTTAATAAATMATTCTGCTTATTCTCGGCTTCCTGTCTCAAAATCATCCAGACATTAAGTCATATTCTGTTTCTGACCGTGTGTGTCTATCCAATGTCTCCCCATGTGTGCACTTACCTAATGCTTTATCACACGTTTTATTGCACCTTATGTCATTTATATTGTCTTCACCCTCAATGATGACAAGAATGAGCAAGAAACAGCAATATCAGCCTTATTCCTTCACTATACAGAAAACTGACCACATATCATGAAAACCATCCTTTTCTAGATTATTACAATCTCTATTACCCCACAAGAACACTCCCTCTCTCTCCTATTCTCTATGTCAATTACTCTTCATCTAT
>NW_019943306.1:79508-81105 GCF_002910315.2 Salvelinus sp. IW2-2015
AGAGAGATCTCCGTTTTTCCTCTCTGCTTTGGCCAGAAACCGCCAGCTCTGTTTTCGTCTACTTGCGCTTTGGCGAGAACCCATGTTCCGTTTCTCTCTCTCTTGCTTTGGCCGAGAAACCCTATGTCTCCGTTTTCTCTCTCTGCTTTGGGCCAGAAACCCATGTCTCCATTTCCTCCTCTCTGCTTTGCCTCAAGAAAAACCCCATGTCTCTGTTTTCTCCTCTCTGCTTTGCTCAGAAACCCCATGTCTTTTTTTCTCTCTCTGCTTTGGCCCAGAAACCCCATGTCTCCGTTTTCTTCCTCTCTGCTTGGCCCAGAAACCCATGTCTCCGTTTTCTCCTCTCTGCTTTGGCCCAGAAACCCCATGTCTCTGTTTTCTCTACTCTGCTTTGGCCGAGAAACCCCATGTCTCCGTTTTCTCCTCTCTGCTTTGGCCCAGAAACCCCATGTCTCCGTTTTCTCCTCTCTGCTTTGGCTCAGAAACCCCATGTCTCCATTTTCTCCTCTGCTCCATGACAGGAGGAGCTTAGTGTTTAAACCCCTCACTCTGAGTGACAGCTGAGCCTCTCCTCTGATTTTCTGGTGTGTGTGTGTGTGTGTGTGAGAATGTTTCGCATCACCGCTCGCCATGCCTGATAGCAGAATCATTCCTGAAAGATTCAGAAAAGGATAAAAGGATGTTGGGAGTGAACTAAAAGGACATGGTGACCTTGAAAAGTCCTGTGTCTTTTGAAGAGACACACCTCCATAGAGTTGCTACAGTGGTTGAGTATACGGTTTTTGTATTTCAGGCTAAACAGCCTGAGAACACAGTCATCTCATTAAAACAAATGGTCTGGTTGAGAGCTGCAAGGGAGAGGAGAGGGATTGACTGTGCCAACACTCCACGGTTAAGTTTTGGCATTTATTTCTAGTGGTWAAAGTAAGGTGTATGGTTTGGGAAAGGGTTACAACAGAAAAAAATCTAAATGAGTGTCAAGCAGTTGGGATTGAACCCACGGTCCTTGGAGCCCCTAGTGGATGGTTTTGACGGCACCTCCTGACATCTTGGACAGACGTCTAATACTGGAGAGAGAGAGAGAGAGTCTCTCTGGCAGAAATAGTTAGAAAATAACAGAATGAGAGTGTGAGAGAGGCAGAAAGCCGGAGGAGAAGAGAATACAGTCTATATCTTATGGACGGTACGTTAGAAGACTGGCTCTGATGATCAAATTCCTAACTTGAGATGTACAACTCGTATTTTCATTAAATCATATTGGGATATTTGAATAACATGTTTTGAGTTGTTCTGCAGATATCAGGTTACGACTTGGCCCAGAGTGAGCTGTGTTTGGAGTTTTTGGACTGACATCAGCACAGACCTGGGATAAGCTTATACTCCCCATATCATAACCTTAATCATTAGTTAGTGAAAAACAAAGTTGACCTTAGACCAGTGCCTGGGGCCTACGTCATGTGAATCATATAACATCACCCAAAGTAAAATTTAAATAAAGTTACATTTCAAACACAAGAGTCCTAATTCTCCTTAATGCCCTAAATGAACGACATTTTCTCTGTCAGTTCACTCCATATGTTTCTATTTCTCTTTCTTC
>NW_019943306.1:84665-114558 GCF_002910315.2 Salvelinus sp. IW2-2015
TGGCCAGCCTGGTGGAACCCAACTGGACCTTGCAACCCAATGCAATCTACCACACTGGAATGTTTTTCATCACACAGGCGATATGATGTCGCTAGGCTATTTTGAAAATAAACGATGGTTCTTTCTTCTAGAACACTAGGAGTATTTCTGTGACCAAGTTGATTGTTTGAAAATCCATCCTCAATAAATTGTTTGCTTATACTCTGCTTCCCGGAAACAGTAAGTAAATACGCATTTAACGTCATAATTTAGCCGTGGGTAACTTGTGGAATACACACCCTGCTTAAATGCAGTTTTAACCCAATCTAGCATTCAGCATTAGACCCACCCATTGTATAATTGAAAATAAAGAACAATAACTACAAAAAACATTGTTGGATTGTGACCAATGATGTGATAACATCCTTATAAATGATTCTGCTATCTCGGCTTCCTTCTCAAAATCATCCAGGGACATTAAGTCATATTCTGTTTCTGACCGTGTTGTCTATCCAATGTCTCCCATGTGTCACTTCCTAATGCTTATCACACGTTTTATGCACTAATTCTTATGTCAATTTATATTGTCTTCACCCTCAAATGATGACAAGAATGAGCAAGAAACAGCAATATCAGCTTTTCTCTTCCACTATAGCAGAAAAACTACCACATATCATGAAAATTCATCCTTTTCTAGATATTACAATCTCTATTACCCCACACAGAACACTCCCTCTCTCCCATTCTCTAATGTCCAAATTATCTCTTCATCATATTCCGCTCTGATTCCTCCTCTCTGCTTTGGCTCAGAAACCCCATGTCTCGTTTTCTCTCTTTCGCTTTGGCCACAAACCCATGTCTCCATTTCCTCCTCTCTGCTTTGCCTCAGAAACCCCATGTCTCGTTTTTCTCCTCTCTGCTTTGGCTCAGAAACCCCATGTCTCTGTTTTCTCCTCTCTGCTTTGGCTCCAGAACCCCGTCGTCATTGTCCTCCTGCTTGTCAGAAACCCATCGTCTCGTTTTCTCCTCTCTGCTTTGGCCCAGAACCCCAGTCTCCGTTCTTCTCTCTTCACCTCTCTGCTCTCTGCCCGAGAAACCCCATGTCCTCGTGCTCCTCTCTGCTTTGGCCCAGAAACCCCATGTCTCCGTTTCTCCTCTCTGCTTTGGCCAGAAACCCATGTCTCGTTTCTCCTCTCGCTTTGGCTCAGAAACCCCATGTCTCCCATTTTCCCTCTGCTCCATGACAGGAGGGCAGTGTTTTAAACCCCTCACTCTGAGTGACCAGCTGAGCCTCTCCTCTGATGTTTCGGGTGTGTGTGTGTGTGTGTGAGAATGTTTCGCATCACCGTCGCCATGCCTGATAGCAGAATCATTCCTGAAGATTCAAGAAAGGATAAAAGGATGTTGGGAGTGAACTTAAAAGGACATGGTGACCTTGTGAAAAGTCCTGGTCTTTTGAAGAGACACACTCCATAGAGTTGCTACAGTGGTTGAGTATACGGTTTTTTGTATTTCAGGCTAAACAGCCTGAAACACAGTCATCTCATTAAAACAAATGGTCTGGTTGAGAGCTGCAAGGGAGAGGAGAGGGATTGACTGTGCCAACACTCCACGGTTAAGTTTTGGCATTTATTTCTAGTGGTTACAAGTAAGGTGTATGGTTTGGGAAAGGGTAAACAGAAAAAAAATCTAAATGAGTGTCAAGCAGTTGGGATTGAACCCACGGTCCTTGGAGCCCCTAGTGGAGGTTTTGACGGCACCTCCTGACATCTTGGACAGACGTCTAATACTGGAGAGAGAGAGAGAGAGTCTCTCTGCGAGAAATAGTTAGAAAATAACAGAATGAGAGTGTGAAGAGGCAGAAAGCCGGAGGAGAAGAGAATACAGTCTATATCTTATGGACGGTACGTAGAAGACTGGCTCTGATGATCAATTCCTAACTTGAGATGTACAACTCGTATTTTCATTAAATCATATTGGATATTTGAATAACATGTTTTGAGTGTTCTGCAGATATCAGGTTACGACTTGGCCCAGAGTGAGCTGTGTTTTGGAGTTTTTGGACTGACATCAGCACAGACCTGGATAAGCTTATACTCCCCATATCATAACCTTAATCATAGTTAGTGAAAAACAAAGTGACCTTAGACAGTGCCTGGGCTACGTCATTGTGAATCATATAACATCACCCAAAGTAAAATTTAAATAAAGTTACATTTCAAACTAAGAGTCCTAATTCTCCTTAATGCCCTAAATGAACGACATTTTCTCTGTCAGTTTCACTCCATATGTTTCCTATTTCTCTTTCTTCCTCCTCACGTCTAGACCTCTCACCAGATGGCTCTGGAATACTCTCCCTTCCTCTCAGACTCACGTCTAGACTCTTCACCCAGATGGCTCTGGGAATACTCTCCCTTCCTCTCAGACTCACGCTTAGACTCTTCACCCAGATGCTCTGGGAATATCTCCCTTCCTCCAGACTCACGTCTAGCTCTCACCCCGAGTGGCTCTTGTGGAATACTCTCCCTCCTCTCAGGACTCACGTTCTAGACTTCACCCAGATGCTCTGTGGAATACTCTCCCTTCCTCTCAGACTCACGTCTAGACCTTCACCCAGATGGCTCTGAATACTCTCCTTCCTCTCAGACTTCACGTCTAAGACTCTCACCCCAGATGGCTCTGGGAATACTCTCCCTTCCTCTCAGACTCACGTCTAGACTCTCACCCAGATGGCTCTGAATACTCTCCCTTCCTCTCAGACTCACGTCTAGACTCTCACCCAGATGGCTCTGGGAATATCTCTCCTTCCTCTCAGACTCACGTCTAGACCTTCACCCAGATGGGCTCTGGGAATACTCTCCCTTCCTCTCAGACTCACGTCTAGACCTTCACCCAGATGGCTCTGGGAATACTCTCCCTTCCTCTCAGACTCACGTCTAGACTCTCACCCAGATGGCTCTGGGAATACTCTCCTTCCTCTCAGATCACGTCTAGACTTCACCAGATGCACCATTGGGTCTATGGCTCTGAGACCTCACTTGTTTACTAAGTTAATTGGTATGGCACGACCCTTTAGTGAACTCTGGGGATGGTCATATACTATATAGTTCATTAGGCCTTTAATCTCTGTATACTATACCTCTCTAAAGTAAGATAACTTACAGAACTGTATTAAAATGTTCATACCATTGATCATTTAGCCATTTGATTTAGAATTTTAGACCCATTTTATGTATAAAAAGATATATGCAAAGATATCTCTAGCTTAAACTGACAGATTCTTTGTTATGTTACGTAGATTGATGCACAGGTGCCTCAGATTTTTAACTGGGTATTAGTTAGTGGGTTCTACAAACATMAACTGTTGCTACAGAATCAACACTGCTTACTGTCTCTCTGTCATGTTGTCTACTCACAATGTGTTTCCATATCTAATAATTTCACTAAAACAGAGCTGATCAGTGTTATCAAGAAGTGGACATGTTTTCAAGTACACACAGCAGGGAAAGTTACAGGCATTGGTATGGCTCAAACATGTCTTCTACAGTTTAACCTGTCTCTGTCAAACTGAAAGAAACAGAGGATGACATCATCAGTATGATAAGGTCTGTATGCATCAATGGCTCATCATAGTATGAGGGTCATCTCCTGTATGGGTTTGGGTTAGGCTGTATGCATCAGAGTCATAGTATGAGGGTCATCTCCTGTATGGGTTTGGGTTAGGCTGTATGCATCAGAGAGTCATAGGGAAGGTAATCAGGCAGGTGATGGAGTAGAGGGGCGTCTGATGACGCGCAGGTGCGCGTAACGATGGTGACAGGTGTGCGCCATAGCGAGCAGCCTGGTGACCTAGAGACCGGAGAGGGAGCACAGGTGACAGTACCCCCTCCCCGACGTGCGGCTCCAGCCGCAGGACGCCGACCAAAAMACAGATCCCGGGGATCAGGAGCGGACCGGTCACCTCTGCTGAGGCGTAGGAAACCTGTCAGTCCGGCTGAGACACAGGAGCATGGTGACCTAGAGCGCCGGAGAGGGAGCACACGTGACAGTACCCCCTCCCCGACGTGCGGCTCCCGCCGCAGGACACTGCCCAAAAGACAATCCCGGGGATCAGGAGCAGACACCCCTGCTGATGCGCAGGAACCTGACAGATGGCTGAGGCAAGTGAGCCTTCCACCCTCTGAAGTTCATCAGAACTTATTTCATCTGTAGTCTAATAAACTGCATTGTGGACCACACACCATGTCATCAAGTGACTCCAAGTTTACTTTGATAATGATGGTTATCAGAGCTGGTCCTGACCTCCATGGGGCCCTAAGCAAAATTCTGCTAAGGGGCCCTCCTACCTGACCTTTGAGCCATGTAAACCATTTACCATGGTCACACAGTCACACCTGACACCCCAGTGATCCCACTACAATCCTCCCTCCTTTAAAACAGTTTGCTCCATCTGTCAGTCTAAGAACAAGTAGACCTATACAGAACAGAATGAGGTACAGTATAAACAAACAATATTTATTGAATAGAATATTTTCTATAGAATCTTAAGATAAGTGAATATTAACATTAACATAAATAAGAAATTGTAGAAAATATAAAATGTAGACAATAATAAAATATAACACTCAGCATTGGCTCTGCTGCCTGGTAATTAGTCCAGTCCTCACAATATTATACAATTAGCTTTGTCTATACAATGTAAACATAAGCCTATAGGCTATMGCTGCAGCTATATGTCTTAAAATAGTCAAATAAAACCTACACAGCTGTGTGATTAACTTTGGTTCCCTCTACAGCCTGGGCATTTACAGCATCAGCATGGACACGGTTCTGTTTGTTCCTTATATAATGACAAACCGGGGCATAGGTTTAACTACTTTTAATGAACATATACTTCAACTAGAAAACTCCATGTTTAGCCATGCAAGGRATTCTTTAACCATCTCCCCTTAAAAGTAGTTAAACCTACACCCCGGTTTGTCATTATCTAAGGAACAAACATAACAGGCACCAGTCTATCTGGACTGTCTGGAAGAAATTGAGAAAGTATGTCACATGGTTAGTTAAGCAGTCATTTACACAAATGCACTTCTGTCATACAATCTTAAATGTTACTGAGTGTGTAAACATTTGAATGTTTGAATTAAAATCTTACCATCAAAATATTCCTCTTCTGCACTTTCTTGAGGCAAAATCATCACAATGATGTCGTCGTAGGCCATGTGTTTCCCCACGTCATGATTTATATGATGGCCAGACCACTCAAACGTTCCTGTGACATGGAAGACCTCAGGTAGCTTTTGATGAGCTTTCATTTTGAAAAGCTCCTCTCTGCCGGTGCCACTGTTACTGGTAGAGTGACTGCAATTCTTAGGGCTATCCAAAGGGTTAGGATAGAGTTCCTCCGAGGTTTTTTTCCTAACAGAGAAAGGAAAGCAGGTCAAAGGCAGTCATCTTATCTGATAGCAGATCAGGTCAATTCTGAATGTCGTGTGCCAGATCCATTCCACTGATGTCACAGTCATCTCTGAAGGTTAAGAGTGTTTTCAACTTCCATGCAGTGATCCTTTAAAGATTCACTGGACATCTGAGAGGCAGTGCAGAAGTTCAGCAGCACTCCATATTTGGTTTTCACCTGGTTGAGTGTTTCAAATCTCTCATCCATGGATGTCACAGCAGAGTCGACCACAATGTTAAAGTAGTTGACGTCAAGGTTTTTCAGTGCATCAGTCAGTGGTTCATCAGGAGCATCATAGCTGAAATGCCTCTTGCTGTTTTTCAGTCTCTTCTCTTTCAGAACAGCCTCCACATTCATTTCTTCACAAATTCTTTTGGCTGTTGTCTGGGCCTCAGAGAATCCAGTTTCAAGGTATGTAGTGAGGGAGGCCTTTGCATTTGAGATTAAATTCACTGCAATATCCAACTGTATTGAGGCGGATTGGAGGAACTTGTTAACCTTGTTTGTCATTGTCAGTATCTCACACCATACGACACAGCAAATCAAGAAGCGGTAGGACCCAACTTCCTCTGCAAGTGCTTGTGCCTCCACTTTGGCCACATGATCGTTGATCGTCTGTCTGGCTTCCAGTAATGCCTCCCGAACCTCAGAATCCCGATACCTGATTGCATGAACACTTTGGAGCCTACTCTCCCATCTTGTGTCACTCCATGACTCCACGGATATGTTCACGTGTTTCTTCAAAACACTCCATCTTTGTGTGCCAGCTGAAAAGAAGGTGAAGAGCTTTTTCACAAGCCCAAAAAACCCCAACTGCATCTTTTGAAGATTTGGCAGCATCTGCAATGACAAYGTTTAGAGTATGTGCTCCACATGGGACCAACACGGCTCTGGGATGTTTTTTTTAGCAGTCTGGCAATTTTTAGCAGTCTCTGCAATCTTCAAATGGAATCTTCAGCTTGTTCAGCTTATCTAAGATGACAGTAGACAGAGTCAAGCCTGTTGTAAACCTCAACATTCACAAAGCCGAGGAAGTGATCCTTGATCTCTGGCTTTCCCTTTAAAGCCACGCTTCTCAGAATAATGGACATTTGCTCCTGATGACTAATGTCAGGTGTACAGTCCAAGATAATGGAGAAGTACTTTGAGTCTCTTACTTGAGTCATTATTGCTTCCAGAATCTTGTCACTCACAATCTATATCAGCTCATTCTGTTTGCGCTTCCCAAGGTAATGAGCATGTGTCTCTCCATCTTTATTTTTGCTGAGATGATTTTCCATAACGGGGTCAAATTTTTCCAGTGATTCAACCTCTTTTAGGAAGTTTTCATTATCTGGTTGGAAGAGTTTGTCTGATGAACCCCTGAATGCTCGGTTTCTTTCAGCCAGAGACTGGGTTATACTTATTAAACGTGTAAGGACATTCCACCATCTCTTTCTTTCAGCCTCCAAATTGTCATTTGCATCTGGTCAAGAGTCTATCCCCAACTTAGGCGCAGATCAAGTTCTCTCCACTTAATCATATTGTGTGTGTGTTCAGCACTACCCTCATGGTGTTTCAGAATGGTGTTGATATTTGACCAGTCATTCACGCCTTCCTTTATTATTTTGTAGTCTTTTGTAGACAAAAAAGTTTACAGCAAAAACAATACACAGCGTTGTTTTTGATTGAGTATGAAAGCCAGCTCCTGGTAATCTTTCCCCCATTTGACAGCTGTCTCTGTAATAAGCCTGAATGGAAACCTCTTCTAGACTTGTTTTTAGGGTAAGAAAAATCCAGTCCTGGTTTGAATGAACTTCTGCACACTAACTCAGTCCTCATAAATTCTGTTAAGACTGGGGGTCAATCTGCTGGGTCATTTGGTCGAGCAGCAACTGTTCTATTAGGTTCTGAGTTGCTTGTATCTGACGCTGGCTGTACACCTCTGGTTGTGCTAGTACTGGCTGAGGCTGCCTGTACTTCACCTGGGTCTGTGTTAGTACTCGCTGAAGACGGCTGTATTAGGTCTGTGTTAGTATTTGCTAAAGCCAGCTGTATTGGGTCTGTGTTAGTATTTGCTAAAGCCAGCTGTATTGGGTCTGTGTTAGTACCTGCTGAAGGCCACCTGTATTGGGTCTGTGTTAGTACCTGCTAAAGCCAGCTGTATTGGGTCTGTGTTAGTACCTGCTGAAGTCAGCTGTATTGGGTCTGTGTTAGTACCTGCTGAAGCCACTGTATGGGTCTGTGTTAGTACCTGCTGAAGCCAACTGTACTGGGTCTGTGTTAGTACTGGCTGAAGACGGCTGTACTGGGTCTGTGTAGTACTGGCTGAGGCTGGATGTACTGGGTCTGTGTTAGTTCTGGCTGAAGACGGCTGTACTGGGTCTGTGTTAGTACTGGCTGAAGCCGGCTGTACTGGGTCTGTGTTAGTACTGGCTGAGGCCGGCTGTATTGGGTCTGTGTTAGTTCTGGCTGAGGCTGGATGTGGATCAACTGAGTCTGTGCCTGTACTGGCTGATGATCCAGCATCTCCTCTACTGACATACTGACAAACTTAAGCATAGCACCTGTAAATTATAGATAACAATACTATCATTCATTTGATCAGCTGCATCAGGCCCATTCAAACTGGCTCCCCCAGATTTCCTTTCAATACATTTTCAAATATAAAACACTATTTATACTATGGCTTGACTGAATACTTGATGGTTATTATTTACTGAGAGATGTACATCTATATTACCCAGCATGCCCAGCTAATCAACATTTAAATTAAAGAAGGGCATTCTATGCCATCAACAGGAACATAAAATTCGACATACAAATTAGGATCTGGCTAAAAAAACTTGAGCCCATTGTCCTTCATGGTTGTGAGGTCTGGGGTCTGCTCACCAACCAAGAATTCACACAATGAGACAAACACCAAATTGAGACTCTACATGCAGAATTCGGCAAAAATATCCTCTGTGTACAACGTAAAACAATAAATAATGCATGCGGAGCAGAATTAGGCCGATACCCGCTAATTATCAAAATCCAGAAAAGTGACGTTAAATTCCACAACCACCTAAAAGGAAGTGATTCCCAAACCTTCCATAACAAAGCCATCACCTACAGAGAGATGAACCTGGAAAAGAGTCCTCTTGTCACGTTCCTGACCTTGGTTTCCTTTTGTATAGTTGTGTTTAGTGAGTCAGGACGTGAGCTGGGTGGGCAGTCTGTGTTGTTTGTTCTATGTTGCTGTGTCTGTGTTTGTTACACCACACGGTACTGTCTCGTCTCGTTCGTTCGTTCGTTCTTTCCTGTTCGTGCGTTCATTGTTTTTTTATGTTCACAAGTTCCGGTCTGTTTAACGTCGTTTGTTGTTTTGTAGTTTATTCAAGTGTTCTTCGTGTTTCGTCTTCATTTAATAAATCATTATGTATTCATCACCCGTTGCGCCTTGGTCCACTCTCTCACCGAAAGACGGCCGTTACACCCCTAAGCAAGCTGGTCCTGGGGCTCTGGTCACAAACACAAACAGACCCCACAGAGCACTAGGACAGCAATACAATTAGACCCAACCAAATCATGAGAAAACAAAATGATAATTACCTGACACATTGGAAAGAATTAACAAAAACACTGAGCAAACTAGAATGCTATTTGGCCCTAAACAGAGAGTACACAGTGGCAGAATACCTGACCACTGTGACTAACCCAAACTTAAGGAAAGCTTTGACTATGTACAGACTCAGTGTCAGTGAGCATGGCCTTGCTATTGAGAAAGGCTGCCGTAGGCAGACCTGGCTCTCAAGAGAAGACAGGCTATGTGCACACAAAATTAAGTGGAAACTGAGCTGCACAGACAGGGCCAAACAGGCATGATATAACCCCACCCACTTTGCCAAATCACAGCCCCCACACCACTAGGGGGATATCTTCAACCACCAACTTACCATCCTGAGACAAGGCCGAGTATAGCCCACAAAGATCTCCACCATGGCACAATCCAAGGGGGGGCGCCAACCCAGACAGGAAGACCACGTCAGTGACTCAACCCACTCAAGTGACGCACCCCTCCTAGGAACGGCATGGCACCAGTAAGCCAGTGACTCAGCCCCCCGAATAGGGTTAGAGGCAGAGAATCCCAGAGGAGAGAGGGGAACCAGCCAGGCAGAGACAGCAAGGGCGGTTCGTTGCTCCAGTGCCTTTCCATTCACCTTCACACTCCTGGGCCAGACTACACTCAATCATAGGACCTACTGAAGATATGAGTCTTCAATAAASACTTAAAGGTTGAGACCGAGTCTGCGTCTCTCACGTGGGTAGGCAGACCATTCCATAAAAATTGAGCTCTATAGGAGAAAGCCCTGCCTCCAGCTGTTTGCTTAGAAATTCTAGGGACAATAAGGAGGCCTGCATCTTGTGACCGTAGCGGACGTGTAGGTATGTACGGCAGGACCAAATCGGAAAGATAGATAGGAGCAAGCCCATGTAATGCTTTGTAGGTTAGCAGTAAAACCTTGAAATCAGCCCTAGCCTTAACAGGAAGCCAGTGTAGAGAGGCTAGCACTGGAGTAATATGATCAKWMTTTTGGTTCTAGTCAAGATTCTAGCAGCRYTGTTTAGCACTAACTGAKGTTTATTTWGTGRTTTATCCGGGTAGCCGGAAAGTAGAGCATTGCAGRAGTCTAACCTAGAAGTGACAAAAGCATGGATTAATTTTTCTGCATCATTTTTGGACAGAAAGTTTCGGYTTTTTGCAATGTTACATAGATGGAAAAAAGCTGTCCTTGAAACAGTCTTGATATGTTCYTCAAAAGAGAGATCAMGGTCCAGAGTAACGCCGATGTCCTTCACAGTTTTATTTGAGACGACTGTACAACCATCAAGATTAATTGTCAGATTTAACAGAAGATCTCTTTGTTTCTTCATCTCTGTTTTGTCCGAGTTTAAAAGTAGAACATTTTCAGCCATCCACTTCCTTATGTCTGAAACACAGGCTTCCAGCGAGGGCAATTTTGGGGCTTCACCATGTTTCATCGAAATGTACAGCTGTGTGTCATCCGCATAGCAGTGAAAGTTAACATTATGTTTCCGAATGACATCACCAAGAGGGAAAATATATAGTGAAAACAATAGTGGTCCCAAAACGGAACCTTGAGGAACACCAGAATTTACAGTTGATTTGTCAGAGCACAAACCATCCACAGAGACAAACTGATATCTTTCCCACAGATAAGATCTAAACCAGGCCAGAARTMGTCCGTGTAGASCAATTTGMGTTTCCAATCTCTCCAAAAGAATGTGGTGATCGATGGTATCAAAAGCAGCACTAAGGTCTAGGAGCACGAGGACAGATCCAGAGCCTCGGTCTGARYCCATTAAAAGGTAATTTACCACCTTCACKAGTGCAGTCTCAGTGCTATGATGGGGTCTAAAACCAGACTGAAGCYTTTCGTAWACATTGTTTGTCTTCAGGAAGGCTGTGAGTTGCTGCGCAACAGCTTWWRCTACAATTTTTGAGAGGAATGGGAGATTCGATATAGGCCGATAATTTTTTATATTTTCTGGATCAAGGTTTGGCTTTTTCAAGAGAGGCTTTATTACTGCCACTTTTAGTGAGTTTGGTACACATCCGGTGGTTAGAGAGCCATTTATTATGTTTAACATAGGAGGGCCAAGCACAGGAAGCAGCTCTTTCAGTAGAGAACATACTTTTACTTGATTGCTGTTCCCGCAATTCACTCTTCACTCTCATGGTGTTTTTTTTTTGAAGTTCCGCTTCATCCTCTCATCGAAGTTGTAAACATTGACACCCGCTTTGACACCATTACGTAATTTGCGGGGCCCTACGCAACTTGCGTAGTGAGCGTATAGGGCCGTCCGGCTCTGATGGTTATTATATCAATACTTGCACCTAAAGGCGTTTCCACCACCATTTCTCGCACAACGAACAAATGATCTGTAGCCATTTATGAAATTGTACCGAAACACCTGTTTCCATCACAGCTGTCATTTTTATACCTTATGTTCACATAAAACTGTGGATGGGAAACAAGGTTGTAGATAAAGACTAAGTTCGAGTCAATGAAGGTCATTGCATAACACAATTTTAGCCTGCCCCAAGGTTCGTTGCAACTTGCAAGTTATTGAGAAAGGGGAGTTTGATCAACAAATAATGCAAGGGGTAACCATCATCATATCAGTGACTGACCGAACTGCGGTATAGGCAGCCTATTCGCTCATGGCGCAATCCGCTCGCCCCAGCTATTTAAGAGCGACTTGTGGCGCGCTCCTCTACTCGCAGCTCGAGCTTCGTTGACAGGCTCACTTCTAAACGCTGCCTTAAAGAGAGGCAACGTATCGGTAACCGCTAAGTGGAAACTTCACCGGGATACTTCACTGACAGGTCACACGTTTACTCTCCGGTCATTAGACTTTCCGTTGATTTATCCTACATTTCTCGCTGAAGCGTCCGTTCAATAGATCTAGAATAGAAATACAACTGTCTTGGACTCTGGCTTGGGGGTGTTGTAGGCTCGTGGCGTTAACAGGTAGAAGAGGTAAGCTTGTGTTCACGTTCTTTGCCAGTAAGGGAAGCGCGAGGCGGATTGTTCTTGCACTCCACAGACAGGCAACGAGAAAGGAAGAGTAGATGCTGCACGTGCAGTAGCTAATGGGGATCCTAATAAACTAATCTAAACAGGTAGCCTACATTCTCACCAACATCAATTTCCAGGTCATATTACCTCCGCGCATCTGATTGACTTTTGAAGGACGTTTGATTGGTTGATGTAATGCCCATATATATCATCGATCGAAAATTTTCAGAGATTCCTGGTAAGTCGGTTACACGTGCCAAATCCATTCTAAATATTGCATTTTAATGCTTGGTCTGTGTGTGGGACAAGTGACATTCACCGGTTGATCATTGTCTTCCCACTGAGTTTTCTTTACTCTTGTTTGATGTGCAACAGTTAGGAAACTCCGTCGCCTAAGCGCTTTCGGCTCCTTCCCTTCTTGGTCATTCAGTGTCTCTTGCCAGATATGATCATGTGTTTATTGATGTCATATAATTGTCGACAGATTTTTTTGCTCACAAAATAGATGTTTTAATAGGACTCGTTTCCCCTTCGGACATGCTTCGCACAGACTAGAATGTGTTTGTGATGGATCTTTTAAAAAGAACACGTGAACATATTTTCATTACAGCTCTGTCGTTTCTATAAATAATATACCGTTTGAGTTGTTGTGTTGGGTACAGTCATGGACATATGTGTTCGTCTCCATTGTAATGATTCCCTGTAGGGGTTGGGTTCAGACTACATGGGTTTTATAGTGTTTAGCCATTATTCAAAGGATTCATTTCAGTAATTGAAACTTTTTATCATCTGGACATTTTGATGGTAAACAATAATGTCTTAAGTGGAACCGTAACTTCAGGGAATAGGCTTCAGCTACGTGTGTGTTGTGGTTACAGTGAAACATGACTTTCATTTTGAAGGGGTTTGTGAGGTCTCATTGCGACGTTTCAAATTCATCAGAGTAACAGACAACAATCATAAATAACGGTTGTGTGTGGAGTCTTAAACCCATCTGGAGCCCCCACGCGTCACACACGAACAGAGGTGTGTGCGAAACGGTGTGTGTGGTGCGTTCATGCTTCTGTGTGTGAGACATAGTTCTACTAAAAGTACTGCCTACAAGTCACTCCTACAGTAAGAGGCCCCACTGTCTCACTCCTACATGCGAACTGCCATCTCTTCTAACATCTCTCCCTCTTTACCTCACCTCTCTTGCATATGTCAGAAGTCATTCTATCCTAGTGCTTAGACTTGACGTGCCTGGCAGGATTATGGCTCTCACACACACACACACACACACACACACACACACACACTCCTGTAGCACCCCCCATATCGAGACCCCGAACCCCCCCTCAACATACACCTCGTGGTGTGACATTGTGAAAGCACACATGGCTGCTGTCGTCACCAAATGTAATCCCTTTCTGTGTGTGTGTGTTGAAACAGTTCTATGTGCTGTGCAGTATGCAGGCTAGAGTAAGAGTAAGCTCTGATTAGTAGGTCAAACATAACGCTGATCTTCCTTGCTCTGCCTCTCTCTCTCTCTCTCTCTCTCTCTCTCTCCCCTCTCTCCCCTGCGTCTCTCTCTCTCTCTCTCTCTCTCTCCCCCTGCGTCTCTCTCTCCCCCTTGCGTCTCTCTCTTCTCTTCTCTCTTCCCCCTGCGTCTCTCTCTCTCCTCTCTCTCTCTCTCTCTCTCTCTCCCTGCGTCTCTCTCTCTCTCTCTCCCCCTGCCGTCTCTCCTCTCTCTCTTCTCTCTCCTCTCTCTCCTCTCTCTCTCTCTGCCTCTTTCCACTTCTCTTTTCAGAATACCCAGTGACCCTCACCCCTCCATATTTCTCTACGGTATCTGTCTGTGTATTATCAGCCTATGGAAAGCATTTCCTCCAGGTAGTATATAGCTGCAGTACATGCCACTCCTGCCAGTCAATCATTGAACTGGAGCCAACTGGATGATGGAATAGGAATGAATGCATAAGTGTTCACATGATGCCTGAGGAGATGGCACATCTAACAGTTAGCATCTGAATTATCATGAGTTACAGCTAAAGCAGAGTGTCTGGTTCTCTCTGCTCCCTTGCTGTAATGGCCAATTATCCGTCCTCCTAATGCGCCTGACATTAGGTGCCTAATAGGCCAGGTTACAGGGTGTAGAACAGTAATGGAGAGTGTTGTTCCCTTCTACACATTCAACTGTTCTAAAGCTGTGTGTGTGTGTGTGTGTGTGTGGTGTGTGTGTGGTGGTGTGTGTGTGTGTGGTGTGTGTGTGTGTGTGTGTGTGTGTGTGTGTGGTGTGTGTGGTGTGTGGTGTGTGTGTGTGTGTGTGTGTGTGTGTGTGGTGTGTGTGTGTGTGTGTGTGTGGTGTGTGTGTGTGTGTTTGTGTGTGTGTGTGTGTGTGTGTGTGTGTGTTGTGTGTGTGTGTTGTGTGTGTTGTGTGTGTGTGTGTGTGTGTGTTGTGTGTGTGTGTAAAGGGAGGCAGAGAGACTTTGTCCCCTGAATGGGGGCTCTCGTCTCAGCCAACTAACAGCAGGAGCCTCCCTTCTGCAGACTCAGGTCACTGAACCAGCTTGTAAACGTGTGTGTACTTGACAAGCGGGGGATCAAGGATCAATTGCCTGTTAAGGAAGAGTTTACTACGTGCATTTTGCTGAGGAGTTGAACTATAACTTGGTGAGAGACAGAGCTGATCTTGTCTGGTTCTGGAGCCTTGTATTCTTTCTGCTGCACATTACAAGGTAGGGTAGTATATTTTCATCTGGACCATTTTCTGGGCTTTTGTAAGGTTTGTACCTTACTGTGTGACCCCCCCCCCGCCTCTCCCTTTCCCTGTCTTTCTCTTAGATTTAGCTACTTATCTCTCTGTTTCTTTCTCGTTCTCTCTCTATTCATCTCTCATTCTCTTCATCTTTCCCTTCCACTTCTCTCCTTTATTGTGGTGTTGGGGAGGGTTGTCCTTTATTCTCTCTTTATGTAGTGTTGTGTGTCTCTCTCATTGTGATGTGTGTTTTGTCCTATATTTATATTGTATACATGTTTAATCCCAGGCCCCGTCCCCTCATGAGGCCTTTTGCCTTTTGGTAGGCCGTCATTGTAAATACGAATTTTTTTCTAACTGACTTGCCTAGTTAAAATAAAAATGGTGTGTTGGGGGGGACGGTTGACCTTTATCGTGGTGTTGGGGACGTTGACCTTTATCGTGGTGTTGGGGGGACGGTTGACCTTTATCGGTGGTGTTGGGGGGGACGGTTGACCTTTATCGGTGTTGGGGACGGTTGACCTTTATCGTGGTGTTGGGGGGACGGTTGACCTTATCGTGGTGTTGGGGGGACGGTTGACCTTTATCGTGGTGTTGGGGGGGGACGGTTGACCTTTATCGTGGTGTTGGGGGGGACGGTTGACCTTTATCGTGGTGTTGGGGGGACGGTTGACCTTTATCGTGGTGTTGGGGGGGGGCGGTTGACCTTTATCGTGGTGTTGGGGGGGGGGCGGTTGACCTTTATCGTGGTGTTGGGGGGGGCGGTTGACCTTTTATTTTTACAGCTGAGTTGTTGCCACATCTTTCTATGAGATATCATGTTTACTTAGTTATATTCTTCAAGGAGATTATTTCAGAGTTAACCTTGTCTCCCCTCAGGTGAGGCGTTACAGCCAGCAGCTGAAGGAGTGTTGAGCATGGTGGAGACCGTCCCCCCTAAATCGGCAAGAAGCCCCGCTGGACCTCTCTGGAGATCGGCCTGCTCACCATCGTCTCCCTCCTCTTCATCGTAATATTGGCCCTCATCGTCCTCTTCGCCACAAAGAGGACTGACAGTGGTGAGTGGAGAAACTCATAGAGCTGTCGATCAATCAATGAATCTATTAATCAGTCAGTCAGCAAATCACATGTAGTTAAAACGTTATGTGAAGAGCATTTAGCCATCTCAACAGATGTTATGGTGATGTGCTTTTGAAAAACAAATTGTTTTCTATTCATACGGTTGCAATCTTGTGCGCTTGTAAAGCCTACTTTCTGTCACGACGACCCTAAAACATACTGTTAAGTCAAATGTTATGGCACATTTTAAGTGTCTTTCAGACTTCGAAGGGGCAATATTCATTGCTAATTTTTAAAACTTTTATATTCATGATATCTAATGTTACCCATTTTGAATCTTGAGAATATAACCTCTCATAGCTTAGGTCAACTGTTGTACCCCATTTAGAACACAAAATATAAGATTGTTTTTCTCCTATGTTTGGAAACATTTAAGTTGTTAACAAAACACTGAGTAGCCGGCGCAGTAGCTAGGGTTAAGGCGTTGGCCCAGTAACTGAAAGGTTGCTGGGTCGAATCCCCGAGCTGATAAAGTCAAAATCGGTTGTCCTGAACAAGGCTGTTAACCCATTGTTCCCCGGGCGATGAAGACGTGGCCATAGTGGACTGAATACTGAATCCCACTAAGGTACAGGGTTTTCAACAGGCTGTTAGGGATGGCCAGTAGTGGACTGAATACTGAATCCCACTAAGGTACAGGGTTTTCAACAGGCTGTTAGGGATGGCCAGTAGTGGACTGAATACTGAATCCCACTAAGTACAGTGTTTTCAACAGGCTGTTAGGGATGGCCAGTAGTGGACTGAATACTGAAACCCACTGCATCTCAGTGCTAGAGACGTCACTACAGAAGCTGGTTAGATTCCAGGATGTATCCACAACCGAGCGTGATTGGGAGTCCCATAGGGCGGCGCCCAATTGGCCCAGCGTCGTTAGGGTTTGGCCGGGGTAGGCCGTCATTGTAAATAAGAATTTGATCTTAACTGACTTGCCTAGTTAAAGGTTCAATAAAATGTAAATAAATGTGAAGCTTGTTGAGAGCTTACGGCATATGGAGATGGAGCCTTCCTAGTCCTTTACAGGCAATTAACACTGTGTGATAGGAGCTATGAATGGGGCTTTGGGAAATAAATAGAACTAAGTCACTGTTCACACTGTGTTTAGTTAGACACGGAGACATGACGTCTTCATGTTTACTACTCCATGACAATGGATAACTAAACATGGGCAGTACGTGACTGTCGATTAGATATTCCAAATGTACAGTGTGCAACAGGTGATGTTGGTGATTTAATGATTGATGGTGAGAGAGAACTGATTGGTCTGAAAGGCACCACTTTATTGTTTTCAGATAGAGGGATTAACATATCCCAGCAGTCATAGTGTTATACTTCTGACAAACTACTGTCTGACCAGCAGTAGTGTTTCCTTCAGTAGAGTTCTACTGTCTGACCAGCAGTACGTGTTTCCTTCAGTAGAGTTCTACTGTCTGACCAGCAGTAGTGTTTCCTTCAGTAGAGTTCTACTACTGTCTGACCAGCAGTAGTGTTTCCTTCATAGAGTCTCTACTGTCTGACCAGCAGTAGTGTTTCCTACAGTAGAGTTCTACTGTCTGACCAGCAGTAGTGTTTCCTTCAGTAGAGTTCTACTGTCTGACCAGCAGTAGTGTTTCCTTCAGTAGAGTTCTACTACTGTCTGACAACAGTAGTGTTTCCTTCAGTAGAGTTCTACTACTGTCTGACCAGCAGTAGTGTTCCTACAGTAGAGTTACTACTGTATGACCAGCAGTAGTGGTTCCTACAGTAGAGTTCAACTACTGTCTGACAGCAGTAGTGGTTCCTACAGTAGAGTTCAACTACTGTCGACCAGCAGTATGGTTCCTACAGTAGAGTTCAACTACTGTCTGACCAGCAGTAGTGTTTCCTACAGTAGAGTTCAACTACTGTCTGACCAGCAGTATGGTTCCTTACAGTAGAGTTCTACTGTCTGACCAGCAGTAGTGTTCCTACAGTAGAGTTCTACTGTCTGACCAGCAGTAGTGTTTCCTTCAGTAGAGTTCTACTGTCTGACCAGCAGTAGTGTTTCCTACAGTAGAGTTCTACTGTCTGACCAGCAGTATGTTTCCTACAGTAGAGTTTCTACTACTATCTGACGGACTACTACTGTCTACTATTTATTTATTTAACCTTTTATCAGGGAGTCCTACTGAGTAGTAACTTCACGTCACGTCAGGATAGGCAACTGAAATGAATAATTCATGACTGTGTTATATTAAACAGAGGAGGGAGTAAAATGTAGGCAAGCAATAAACATTTCAGAACAACTACTGGTCGAATAAGACATGGGAGAGATGACGAATTTTGGCAAAGAGATGTATTTAAAGACTTATACACTTGAAACAAATGGCCAAACCGAAACCTGCAGACATTACTAGTGCCTCTCCCGCGATCAAACCGCCATATAAAATGAAACGCAGCCTAACGTGATCAGTGACAGCTGCCTTGAAGGACACAAATAAAACCTGCTTTCTGCTACTAAGATCAGTGAAATGTAGGTTAAAACGGACAACGGAGTGAAGAGCAGAAATCTCAACTAGCAAGCAAGTCACAACAATGAAGAATTGAGTGTGTGCGCGTTCACGTGAAGGGGGGGGGGAGACTGGCGCAAAACGGAGAGGTGCCGGACCGTGGTCAATATGCTTTTTATGAGACAGCGTTTCCATCTATCCACATAAGCACGGACACGATCAATATGGACAACAACCAAAGTACATATGTTTAAATCATCAAAGTTATTTTTATGCGCTCTAGAGAACAACATATACTTAGTTTTACCTGCGTTCAATACTAATTTCAGGTCAAGTTTTTCTGTAATACAATGAAGACAGACTGTAGTTCAGAGAGCCTGGTCAATCGTGGGGGCAATAGCAAGAGTATCATTGACATACTAGTGCAGGTTACCGTTTTTTACAGACAAGTCGATAATACTGAATTATTATCTACAGTACCAGTCAAACGTTTGGACACCTTCTTATTCAAGGGTTTTTCTTTATTTTTACTATTTTCTGTATTGTATAATAATAGTGAAGACATCAAAACTATGAAATAACACATGGAATCATGTAGTAACCAAGAAAGTGTTAAACAAATCAAAATATATTTTTTAGTTTCTTCAAAGTGGCCACCTTTTGCTTTGATGACGGCTTTGCACACTCTTGGCATTCTCTCAACCAGCTTCACCTGGAATTATTTTCCAACAGTCTTGAAGGAGTTCCCACATGCTAAGCACTTGTTGGCTGCTTTTCCTTCACTCTGCGGTCTAACTCATCCCAAACCATCTCAATTGGGTTGTGGTCAGGTCATTGTGGAAGCCAGGTCGTAATTCTCGACCATTGGCGACTCAGATCTACTTCTCGTGACCAGTTGCACTTGGACTGGATAGGCTACAATGATAAGCAGAATATTAGCACTGTGTGTGCACAGCAGCGATGGGGTCTGTTCTCTGGCAGTGGAAAAGACACTCCACACCTGGCACATGCAGCATACATCAGCTGGTGAGCAAGCAATGAGTGTGGACAGGCAGGCTCATCTGAAACCACCAGTCACCAGCCTACTCTTTAGCTTTGCCTGGTTAAGAAACACAAACTGCTTTATGAAATGTAAAACAACACTAGTGTGGAGTTTAATAGTAAACAACAGTCTAGTTATTTGTCTCTCTCTCTCCCCTTGAGGACAGAGAAAWAGGCTCTTTGAATTTGTTGTCTCGCTCCAACTTCTCACTTTCCCCCCCTGCATCCCATAGCCAGGTTCTGACAAGTCTCAGATTAACTGACAATTACAGACGTTACCTTCTTACTGAAGTATGTCGGGAATTTTCTGTTATTTTGCTACATAATGTTCCTGTAGATTTAAAAACATAATTCGGTCAACACCAGTAATAGCATATGGAGCGTTGATGATGCCTGCTATGAAAGTATCAGCCTTGTCACTGTCGGCTGCTGTGTGAGTGAGCCACTCTCACTCCCTCTCCCCATTGTGCTCACAGAGGAGGGAGAGATGCATTATGAGAAGAAACAAGCGTATGACCTTTGCTCAAATGCAATTGTGGGGAAAAATACAGTTTTCAAAGCAACTACTGTTGTTCTAGTTACAGAGAGCTTTCTGTGAGTACCACTTCACAACCGGAGTCGGCTGTAGTCTAGTGTGGTTTTGATGCATCCGCAGAGTGGGGCAGAGCATGCCATTTTGCAGTGAGTAGGTCACCTAGGACTATTGCTGGAAAGTCTTTGTAGGACATAAGCCTACATTTGACTGATTTTAGATTAATCAATTAGCCATCGTGGCTATATGGCAACAATATCATATTTAGAGTTAGCAATCTAGCTAATTGTTTTGAGTTCCCGCTTCCTCAGGTAGTGTATAATATAGCCTACAGGCCAATATGCACAAAGATGGCGGCAAATTCTCTGAAGAGCAAAAAAAAAAAATTCTGATAATACTGGATCCTATTTTGACAGGTTGCACATCGATATAAATCAGCATTTCCTGGATATGTTAGATGAAATAGTTTACTTTTTTAATCATAGGCTACCATCTTAGTTTCATAGGCTACCATCTTAGTTGTCCTACAAGTCTCTGGAAGAAAATTGTCTAGAACCCTGTCGCTAATGTAAAGTAGCTGTCCATTAACTTTTTTAAAATTGTTATTTTATATAGCAATAAATATTATATTGCGCTAATTTCCCTGATGTGGACATTTTCTAGTTATTATACTGAACAAAAATATAAATGCAACAATTTCAAAGATTTTACTGCGTTACAGTTCACATAAGAAAATCAGTCAATTGAAATACATTTATTAGGCCCAAATCTATGGATTTCACATGACTGGGCAGGGGTGCATAGAGGAGGGCATAGGTCCACCCACTTGGCAGCCAGGCCCACCTACTAGGGAGCAATCAGAATGTGTTTTTCCCCGCAAAAGGGCTTTATTGAAGACCGAAATAATCCTCAGTACTGATATGGATGTCCTGAGCTGGCGTGGTTACACATGGTCTGCATTTGTGAGGCCGATTTGGACGTACTGCCAAATTCTCTAAAACGACGTTGGAGGCAGTTTATGGTAGAGAAATTATCATTACATTTTCTGGCAACAGCTCTGGTGGACATTCCTGCAGTCAGCATTTCAATTGCACACTCCCTCAACTTGAGGCATCTGTGCCAATGCGTTGTGTGACAACTGCACATTTTATTATCCCCAGCACAAGGTGCACCTGTGTAATGATTATGCTGTTTAATCAGCTTTTTGATGTGCCACACCTGTCAGGTGGATGGATTATCTTGGCAAAGGAGAAATGCTCACTAACAGGGATGTTAACAAAATCTGAGAGAAATAAGCTTTTTGTGCGTATGAAACATTTTGGGGATTTTTTTTAATTTCAGCTCATGAAACATGGAAGACTTTATGTTGTTTTTTTGTTTTTGTTCATGATATATTTTGCAAGCTCATTTTCACTACAAAACTGAGTGGTATTACACATCCTTTTTTTAAATTCATTTTTATTTTACATCAGAGTGGTGATATTAATGTAAACCGTTATAGTCCTCACGATGACCCTAAAAATGTTTTCTTTAAAACAAATTAATATCTTTGGTTAAGTACCGTTGATTTTTCATACGCGACTCTCCGTTGCAGCGCTGTTGTCATTTTCAAACTCAAATGGCAAGGKYAAATCAGCTCATTYTAAAAGTAGTTGGCCACAAACAAATAGTCAGATTTGACAGTCAAGCTATCAGTCCAATGGGAGCCAACACCTGTCCCTATTTAGAACTACCTGTGGAGAGACGATTTGTTGAAATTCTCCCATCAAAAAAGTGTTGTGTTTCCTTACTCGTATTGACCATATGCTGTAAAAATTGTCCCAGAAGGAGATGACCACTACAGGTTGTGTAGTATATATTTAGTATACCCAAGCTCTTTGTGGTATATATTTAGTATACCCAAGCTCTTTGTGTAGTATATATTTAGTATACCCAAGCTCTTTGTGGTTTGTCTGTTTAAGAGTAGCAGCAGCAAATTGTGTGATGTTCCATTGATTTTCAATACAATATCAATGTGTGTGATTTTAATTTGCATGTGTAAAAGACATCACACTGCTTGCTTAGCGAGGAGCACTTCATCTCAAACCCATCCCATACCTGGCGTGAACTCGGGACCTCTGCCTCAAAAACGCACGTGACCGCCCTCCTCAAGCCTCTTAGCCGATCGCCCCAGCTCAAAAGCTAACTAATGAGGCGAGGAGTACGTTGATTACAGGAAGMCATCTGACAGGAAGTCATCTGAACACAAGTGAGACACCTGTATGTGTAGTCATTTTTATGTCACGTTTTCAAATTATAACCTATTTCAGTATATTGATTATGAATTTGGTGTTTTGACACTGGGCTATAAAATCGAGTTATGTTTTATGAAAATAAATGATTAACAGGGTTCTATTTAACCATAAAAGTGCCAATGGGTCAAAATGTAATCATTTTGAAACCCTTTTATTTTATTTTTCTGAAATTGTAGAACTTTAAGGAACGTTACCACACAAAAAACACTACTTACCATGTCTGTTAGTATGGAGGAATGAAAAATTATCTCTCTGTATAATAGTGGTGTGGGTCCGAGCTGAAAATATGGACTCCATAGTAAACCACATCTGGCACAGAGGTAGATGTACAATGCTGTGAAAAAGTATTTGCCCACTTTCAAATTTCTCTTCTTTTGCTTATTTTTGATACTGAAAGTTATCAGATCTTCAACACACAACCTAATATTAGATAAAGAGAACCTGAGTGAACAAATTTCACAACAATTACATGCATAACTTTGTTTATGAAATATGTAACACCCAATGCCCCTTTTTTTTTTTTTCTTCTCTCCCCCTTACACTCAATTACTGGTTGTGCCACCTTTAGGTGTAATGACTCCAACTAAATACTTTCCTGTAGTTGTTGATCAGTTTCTCATGTCGCTGTGGAGGAACTTTTGCCCACTTCCATGCAGAACCTTTTCGTTTTTTTTTTTCAAGCATACACTGCTTGTTTCATGTCTTGCCACAACATCTCAATTGGGATTAGGTCTGGACTTTGACTAGGCCATTCCAAAACATCAAATGTTGCTTTTTAGTCATTTTCATGTAGACTTGATTGTGTGTTTTTGGATTATTGTCTTGCTGCGCTTCAGCTCACCGACAGATGGCCTGATATTCTCTGTTACAGACCAGAATTCATGGTTCCTTTTTATTAAGGCAAGTTGTCCTGAGGCAGCAAAGCATCCCCAAACCATCACACTACCACCACCATGCTTGACCATTGGTATAAGGTTCTTACTGTGGAATGCAGTGTTTGGTTTTGGCCAGGCATAATGGMACCCATTTCGTCCAAAAAGTTATACWTTGACTCATCTGTCCATAGAACATTCTTCCAAGAGTCTTGATGATCATCCAGATGCTTCCAGCTGCTTTTTGGCAAACTTGAGTCAACCTTTTGGAGGACATAGGTCCCATTTATGTCTGGTGAAAACCAAACGCTGCCTTCCACAGTAAGAACCTCATACCAACAGTCAAGCGTGGTGATGGTAGAGCACGGATTTTGTAACGTCAGGATAGTTGGTTCAATTCTTGGGACTAACCATCCTTAAAATGGATGCAGTCACTTCTAGAAGTCATAAGGCGCTTTGGATAAAAGCATCTGCTAAATTGCATATATTATTACTCTGTGCCCACCCTCCCCAATTAAGGTGTCACCAGCCGCCCGTGGTAGACATTGGTATTGCCCTTTTTTAAGCAAAAAATATGGTTAAAAAGCCACTGAATGAGCCCCAAAACATGCTTCGGTTTATTGATTTTGATAATAGTTCAGAAATCTTGCCCAGCCTACTAAAGTGGATCCATTTTTTTAAACAGTCACAGCAGGCAGGATGCAAACAGGGAGCTAGTTTACCAGACGAGTCGCCACACCGCTCTGTGTGCGTCGCTGTGCGTGTTCTGCCTCATTATGGTGTTGCGGTTTTTAGCGCCACCTGCTCGATGTTTGTTCTACTACACCTTGTTAACCGCATTTATTCTATGGTACTTTCTTCTGTGCTCCTTTGGGATCAGTTGACCACATTTGATCACAGGAACATGTACTCCGGAGTATCTCTAGCCATCCTTGTTGTGTCMGCCTGCGAAAGCATTGTCTGTGAGTCTAACACGTTGTCTGTATGTTCATCTTGCTATATCAGAAGTTATTTTCTACAGAGGTTGTTGTTTGGGTTTTATGTCAGTAGTTTTGCTGAGTAGCAGCTTGCCTAATAAATCAGACTGTGATACCAATTCTTGGGATTCAGTCTGAAACAACAAAGCACTGCAAAACTTTGGAAAGTTTCCTTTTTCAAGKCAGAATGTTGAATATAATTACATTTTGAACTTACTCTACCGGTTGTCTGTGCAGTTGGTCCTTCAGTTGGTTAAAATTTGAAAAGAAATATCCACAGGAAAGTATTATTTACCAAACTTAGAGCGCGTAAACACCTGCAAGACTGCGGGTGGTATGCATCGCCTGCAAGACTGCGGGTGGTATGCATCGCCTGCAAGACTGCGTGTATCATCTTGTGCACGAGCAAACAAATCTTGATTGAAGTCAGTTTAATTATGCTTTCCTGTGGATATTTTGTCTCAAATTTCAACCCACTGAAGGARAAARGCCACAAACAATCGGTAGAATAAATTCAAATGTAATTTTAGTCAACATTCGTGACAGACAAGGGACATTAGTAAWWWWTMTTCTATGTAATTGTGCATGGGTTTTGCTGTAACTTTGCATAGCCACAGTGGGACTTTGGCACATTTAGCAAGTGATGCTATCTGATCTCTTCATGCCTTACGCAAGCATACAGGTCTATTTGGGCAGTGTTTTGAATTTAGAACATTGTTCATTTCAATATGCTTATTGGATACAGCTTTTACCTAAGCATTCTATTGTATGTTATGTTGCACCATGGGTAATGTCTGAGCTGCATGTTCATTGCATTCTGTATTCTTTGAAGTTTCACACCATTTCATTAAATACTGGAGGTTTGGAGAAAGCCTAATCCTGACTCTTGARATGGAGTTTGTCTGTCTAATTACGGTTGAACACAGCCTGAGGACAGAACAGTGTGTGTGGGGTGATCATTTTGTGACCATCAAAACAGAAATTAGCCACAGAAGGCYGATCCAAAAATGCAGCGTTTACATTTGGTTAAGGTTAGGGACGTCCCTAGGAGTCGATAGCGCTAACACACAGGCAGCCCAATTCAGATTATTTTTTTTTATTTTTATTTTACACTTATTGGTCTTTTGACCAATCACTGCAGAGTTTTCCACATCAGATCTTTTTCAGAGCTGATCTGATTGGTCAAAGACCAATTAGTGAAAAAAAAGATCAGTATTGGGCTGCCTGTGTAAACGCAGCTAATGAGTGACAGACAAACAGCCTGAAAGGGTAATTATTTACCCCAAGTCTGGTTTGGAGCCGACCCACCATTTCATTCATGTTTAAAACTTTTTTTTATTGAGCATCACTATCAACTTTAGCATATTAGTAGAGAAAAGGAACGAGATGTTTTTTCCCCCTGGCAGTACACCGCTCAAATGACCAAAGCTTGATAATGAGTTGGTTATTTGAATCAGCTGTGTAGTGGTAGGGCAAAAKCCACAATGTTCACCAAGAACCCTGTTCTATTGTAATCCCTTCATTACAGCACAGGAAACSAAAGCACTGTTCATGGTTTCCCTCCTGGTTATTTCCTAGAAGGGGATCAACAAGGATTATACGTAGATTATGCCAAACATTCATTACAAATAAACCATGAAGCGCTCTCAGGAGCCAAATGTTCATTCAGCCGTTTAACCAAGTCAAACATTTTTCATTCAGSTCCGTTCACTTAGATGTGCATCTACTTCCTGTAGTACCTTGATGTTTCTTAGTGTGATCCATCTTCAATTTATCTAGATGTAATCTATATTTAGAGTGCTTAAAGTATAATAAAAAAAAAAAAGATTTTATATATTTTTTTTTAACAACCAAATCTCTTGATGTAAGTGGACATGTTATAAATTAAGTGTCCGGACCATTCTATATATTTTTTTTCCATTTCCTCATTGTGCAGTACGGGGGCTCTGAGAACCTAAACAAGCTCATAAACACCCGTCCTTTTAAACAGAACGCTCTCAGTGTGGTGATGCAGACCGTAAGATGTTATACACTGAAATTGTCATTCTGAACTTTATCCGCAGCATTATGTTTACTTTTTGTGCGACTCAAGCTTTTTCCCATCCAGCGTTCCATTCTCGTGTAGCCTGCTGCTAGAGGACAGAGAGGTATCGCTCGAGTCTCTTGAAAACAAGTGAAATCAAAAAAAGTTGGATGCTTCTATAACATTGCCTATTACATCAAAAATAGAATTTGTTGTAAAAAATATTTTCTTAATTGGCAGTGATGATAAACTTGTTTGTTTATTTTTTTCCCTTTTAGATGGTGTCTGCACCACGCGGACTGCACTCAGGCAGGTAAAACAGCAACACACACACAACAACAACACAACAACACACAACACAGTAGAAATATGAGCTGTTTTTGTCTGTGTGCAGCGTCTCGTCTGATAGAGAACATGGATGCCAATGTGGACCCGTGTGACAACTTCTACCAGTACGCCTGTGGAGGCTGGTTGAAGAAGAACTCATCCCAGAGACCAGCTCCCGATACAGCACCTTCGACATCCTACGAGACGAACTGGAGGTGGTCCTGAAAGGTTTGAAAGTCTTGTAGCTTGGCGCAGTTTTGGATTCAGTGAGTTTTCCAGGGAGGTGTGAGAGCTGGGTGTGGGTTGTTGGCCAGGGAGGTAGGAGTGGAGAGGGGGCTGGGTGTGGGTCTGTTGGCCAGGGAGGTAGGATGAGAGGGGGCTGGGTGTGGGTCTGTTGGCCAGGGAGGTAGGAGTGCGGGCTAGGGTTTGTGTGGTTGCAGAATTTACTGGGGTTAAAGCAGCTTGTCCTTCAAGGAAAAACTAGTGTCTAGTGTGGTTAATGGTGTCATCTATCTGCAGTGTTTACTGCCAACGCAGGAACATAAAAAAAAAAAAAGGTGCATAGAGGACAAGCGTCATCTGAAATCCCGACCTTAGAAATAGTTGGAAGCTTTTAACACATTGGTTAGCACCATCTTGACAGTAGATTTACAGGAAGGCTCCCTTACACCTGAAGGATTGGGTGGTGGTGGGGCTTGGTTCGTCTGATTACATTGGATATATGGATGTCACTGCACGTGGGCCAAATCAAATTGTAAACTCAGCAAAAAAAGAAACGTCCCTTTTTCAGGACCCTGTCTTTCAAAGATAAGTCGTAAAATCCAAAATAACTTAACAGATATTCATTGTAAAGGGTTTAAACACTGTTTCCATGCTTGTTCAATGAACCATATACAATTAATGAACATGCAACCTCTGGACGGTCGTTAATTGCTACCGTCTGTAACCCGTTAGTGTCTTAAGGCACAGTTGTGAAACTTAGGACACTAAAGAGGCCTTTCTACGGACTCTGAAAAACCAAAATAAAGATGCGCAGGGTCCCTGCTCATATGCGTGAACGTGCCTTAGGCATGCTGAAGGAGGCATGAGGACTACAATGTCTGTACTTTGGAGACACCGAAGACAGCGCTAAAGAGGGACAGCCGATCGTCCTCGCAGTGGCAGACACGTGTAACACACCTGCACAGGACCGGTACATCTGAACATCAACCTGGTGGGACAGGTACAGGATGGCAAAAACTGCACGAGTTACACCAGGAATGCACAATCCCTCCAACAGTGCTCAGACTGTTCGCAATAGGCTGAGAGAGGCTGGACTGAGGGCTTGTAGGCCTGTTGTAAGGCAGGTCTCACACAGACATCACCGGGAACAACGTCGCCTATGGGCACAAACCCACCATCTTGGACAGACAGGATGGCAAAAAATGCTCTTCATGACGAGTCGCGGTTTTGTCTCACCAGGGGTGATGGTCGGATTCGCGTTTACTGTCATGCACCAGCCGTATGCTTCATTCTGTGCATGATTTCTGCAAGATAGAATGTCAGTGTTCTGCCATCCAGCGACGAGCCCGGATCTCAATCCCATTGAGCACGTCTGGGACCTGTTTGGATCAGAGGGTGAGGGCTAGGGCCATTCCCCCAGAAATGTCCGGGAACTTGCAGGTGCCTTGGTGGAAGAGTGGGGTAACATCTCACAGCAAGAATCTGGCAATTCTGTTGCAGTCCATGAGGAGGAGATGCACTGCAGTACTTAATGCAGCTAATGCACAACCAATACTGACTGTTACTTTTGATTTTGATCCCCCTCTTGTTCAGGGACACATTATTCAATTTCTGTTAGTCAGATGTCTGTGGGACTTGTTCAGTTTGTTCTCAGTTGTTGAATCTTGTCATGTTCATACAAATATTTACACATGGTAAGTTTGCTAAAAATAAACGCAGATGACAGTGAGGACTTTTATTTTTTTTGTTGTGTGAATTTGTCACATTCGCCGAATACAACCTTACCGTGAAATGCTTACTTACAAGCCCTTAACCAAATTAATATTTTTAAAGAAAATATTAGCAAAAAAAGTAATAAAATAAGTAAGCACAATTAAAATAATAATAAAGAAGCTATATACAGGGGGTCGGTAGCCTAACAGTTACGAGTGTTGGGTCAGTAACTTAGACCTTTAAGCTGGTTCGAATCCGAGCCCAAACATCTGATTTGTGCCCTTGAGCAAGGCACTTAACCACAATTGCTCCTCTGAAGTCTCTCTGGATAAGATCGTCTACTAAATGTAAACATGTGTGGAGTTACAGGTGAGTCGCGGTAAAATGTAGGGCTAACATTACTGCATAGATAATAACAGCGAGTAGCAGCAGTGTCAAAAAAAGGGGTTGATGCAAATAGTCCTGGGTAGCCACTCGATTAACTGTTTAGCAGTCTAATGGCTTGGTGATGGAACTGTTAAGGAGCCTTTTGGACTAGACTTGGCGCTCAAGTACCGCTTGCCGTGCGGTAGCAGAGTGAACAGTATGCTAGGGTGGCTGGAATCTTTGACAATTTTTAGGCCCTTCCTCTGACACCGCCCCGTATATAGGTCTCTGGATGGCAGGAAGTTTGGACCAGTAATGTACAAGACCGTATGTACTACCCTCTGAAGCGCCTTGTGGTCGGCTGCTGATCAGTTGCCATACCAGGCAGTGATGCAACAGTTAGGATGGCTCTCGATGGTGCAGCTGTAGACCTTTTTGAGGATCTGAGGAACCATGGCCAATCTTTTCAGTCTCCTGAATAGGCGTTATCGTGCCTCTTCACACTGTCTTGGTATGCTTGGACCATGAGTAGTTTGTTGATGTGGACGCCAAGGAAACTTGAAGCTCTCAATCTGTTCCACTACAGCTCTGTCGATGACAATGGGGGCATGCCGGGTCCTCCTGTTCCTGTAGTTACAATCATCTCTTTAGTCTTTTGATCACGTTGAGGGAGAGGTTGTTTATCCTGGCACCATGCGGCCAGGTCCTCTGATCTCCTCCTATAAGCGGTCTCATTGTTGTCGATGATCAGGCCTACCACTGTTTTGTGTCATCGGCAAAACTTAATGTTGGTGTTGTGCCTGGCCATGCAGTCATGGTGAACAGGGAGTACAGGAGGGGATTGAGCACGTACCCCTGAGGGGTCCCGTGTTGAGGATCAGCATGGCGGATGTGTTGTTACCTATATTACCACTTGGGAGCGGCCCGTCAGGAAGTCCCGGATCCAGTTGCAGAGGGAGGTGTTTTTAGTCCAGGGTCCTTGCTTAGTGATACGCTTTGAGGGCATATGGTGTTGAACGCTGAGCTGTAGTCAATGAACAGCATTCTCACATACAGTTGAAGTCTGAAGTTCACATGCACTTAGGTTGGAGTCATTAACTTTGTTTCAATCACTCCACAAATTTTTTTGTTAACAAACTATTTTTGCAAGTCGGTTAGGACATCTACTTTGCATGACACAAGCCATTTTTCCAAAAATCTTG
>NW_019943306.1:114583-141953 GCF_002910315.2 Salvelinus sp. IW2-2015
TACAGTGATACGGGTCTCAGTATAGTGATACCGGGCCTCAGTATAGTGATACGGGTCTCAGTATAGTACGGGTATCAGTATAGTGATATGGGTCTCAGTATAGTGATACGGGTCTCAGTATAGTGATACGGGTCTCAGTATAGTGTACGGGTCACAGTATAGTACGGGTCACAGTATAGTACGGGTCTCAGTATAGTGATACGGGTCCTCAGTATAGTGATATGGGTCTCAGTATAGGTGATATGGGTCTCAAGTATAGTACGGGTCTCTAGTATAGTGATACGGGTCTCAGTATAGTACGGGCTCAGTATAGTGATACGGTCTCAGTATCATACGGGTCTCAGTATAGTGATCAGGTCTCAGTATAGTGATACGGGTCTCAGTAATAGTGATACGGGTTCTCAGATAGTGATACGGTCTCAGTATAGGTATATGGTCCTACGTATAGTGATACGGGTCTCAGTATAGTGATCGGGTCTCAGTATAGTGATATGGGCCTCAGTATAGTACGGGTCTCAGTATAGTACGGGTCTCAGTATAGTGATACAGGTCTCGGTATAGTGATACGGGTCTCGTATAGTGATACAGTTCTCCGTATAGTGATACGGGTCTCAGTATAGTGATATGAGTCTCAGTATAGTGATATGGTCTCAGTTTAGTTACAGGCTCAGTATAGTGATACGGGTCTCAGTATAGTGATATAGGTCTCAGTATAGTGATATAGGTCTCAGTATTTTGATACGGGTCTCAGTATAGTGATACGGGTCTAGTAATGATACGGGTCTCAGTATAGTGATATAGGTCTCAGTATGTGATACGGGTCTCAGTATAGTGATACGGTTCTCAGTATGTGATCGGGTCTCAGTATAGTAGGGTCTCAGTATAGTGATACGGGTCTCAGTATAGTGATACGGGTCTCAGTATAGTGATACGGGTCTCAGTATAGTGATAAGGGTTCAGTATAGGGATACGGGTCTCAGTATAGTGATACGGGTCTCAGTAATAAGTGATATAGGTCTCAGTATAGTGGTACGGGTCTCAGTATAGTGCTAGGGTCTCAGTATAGTGATATAGGTCTTCAGTATAGTGTTAGGGTCTCAGTATAGTGCTACGGGTCTCAGTATAGTGTAGGGTCTCAGTATAGTGCTTGGGTCTCAGTATAGTGATACGGGTGTCAGTATAGTGATACGGTCTCAGTATAATATAAGGGTCTCGGTATAGTAGGGTTCAGTATAGTGATACGGGTCTCAGTATAGTGATATGGGTCTCAGTATAGTGATATGGGTCTCAGTATGGTACGGGTCTCAGTATCGTGATACGGTCTCAGTATAGTAAGGGTCTCAGTATATGATACGGGTCTCAGTATATGATCGGGTCTCGTATAGTGATACGGGTCTCAGTATAGTGATAACGGGTCTCATTAGTGATACGGTTCAGTATAGTACTGGGTCTTCAGTATAGTGATACGGGTCTCAGTATAGTGATACGGGTCTCAGTATAGTGTATACGGGTCTCAGTTAGTGATACGGGCCTCAGTAATAGTACGGGTCTCAGTATAGTGTATACGAGGTCCTCAGTATAGTGTACGGTCTTGGTGGTATAGTGATACGGGGTCTCGGTATAGTGATACAGTTCTCCGTATATGATACGGGTCTCAGTATAGTGATATAGTCTCAGTATAGTATATGGTCTCAGTATAGTCATCAGTCTCAGTAAGTGATACGGGTCTCAGTAATAGTGATATGGTCTCAGTATAGTGTATAGGTCCTCGTATTTGATACGGGTCTCAGTATAGTGATACGGGTCTCAGCATATATGATACGGGTCTCAGTATAGTGTATAGGTCTCTATAGTGGTTCATAGTTGACGGGTCTCAGTTATGATACGGGTCTCAGTATAGTACGGGTTCTCAGTATAGTGATACGGGTCTCAGTATAGTGATACGGGTCTCAGTATAGTGATCGGGTCTCAGTATAGTGATACGGGTCTCAGTATAGTGATATGGGTCTCAGTATAGGGTACGGGTCAGTATAGTGATACGGGTCTCAGTATAGTGATACAGGTTCAGTATAGTGGTACGGGTCTCAGTATATGTGCTACGGGTCTCAGTATAGTGATATAGGTCTCAGTATAGTGTTACGGGTCTCAGTATAGTGTACGGTTCAGTATAGTGATACGGGTTTCAGTATAGTGCTATGGTCTCAGTATAGTGATACGGGTCTCAGTATAGTGATACGCGTCTCAGTATAATGATCGGGTCTCGTATAGTACGGGTCTCAGTATAGTGATACGGGTCTCAGTATAGTGATACGGGTCTCAGTATAGTGATCGGGTTCATATAGTGCTATGGTCTCAGTATAGTGATACGGTCTCAGTATAGTGATACGGGTCTCGGTATACGGTCTCATAGTATACGGTCTCATATAGTGATACGCGTCTCAGTATGTGATACGGGTTCAGTATAGTAGGGTCCAGTATAGTGATACGCGTCTCAGTATAGTGATACGGGTCTCAGTATAGTGATACGGGTCTTCAGTATAGTGATACGGGTCTCAGTATAGTACGGTCTCAGTATAGGATGGACGCGTCTCAGTATAGTGATACGGGTCTCAGTATAGGGATACGGGTCTCGGTATAGAGATACGGGTCTCAGAATAGTATACGGGTCTCAGTATAGTGATATGGTCTCAGTACAGTGATACGAGTCTCAGTATGTGATACGGGTCTCGGTATAGTGATACGGGTCTCGGTAGTGATAGACGGTCTCAGTATATGATACGGGTTCGTATAGTGATACGCGTCTCAGTATAATGATCGGGTCTCGGTATAGTGTACGGGTCTCAGTACAGTGATACGGTCTCGTATAATGATACAGGTCTCGGTATAGTGATACGGGTCTCAGTACAGTGATACGGGTCTCAGTATAGTGATACGGGTCTCAGTACAGTGATACGGGTCTCAGTATAGTGATACGGCCTCAGTATAGTGATACGGGTCTCAGTATAGTACGGGTTCAGTAATAGGTGATACGGGTCTCAGTATAGTCGGGTCTCAGTATAGTGATATGGGTCTCAGTATAGTGATACGGGTTCAGTAAATGATACGGTCTCAGTATAGTGATACGGGTCTCAGTATAGTGATACGGGTCTCAGTATAGTGATACGGGTCTCAGTATAGTGATACGGGTCTCAGTATATGATACGGGTTCAGTATAGTGATACGGGTCTCAGTATAGTGATACGGGTCTCAGTATAGTGATACGGGTCTCAGTTAATGCTCCGGTTCAGTATAGTGATACGGGTCTTTAGATGTTGTACATTGAAATTGAGTCATTCCGAACTTCATATGTAACGTTATATTCCATTTTGTGCGATTTGAGCTGTTTTTCCCTATCACTATCCAGCAGTTCCATTCTCCGTGTAGCCTGCTGCTAGAATGGACAGAGGTATCGCTCGAGTCTCTTGAAAACCAAGTGAAATTGCAAAATAAAGTTTTGGGATGCTTCTATAACTTGCCATTACATCAAAAATAGAGATTTGGTTGTAAAAAACTATTCTCTTAAGTTGGCAGTGATGAATAAACTTGTTTGGTTTATTTTTTTCCCTTTTTAGATGGTGTCTGCACCACGGCGGACTGCACTCAGGCAGGTAAATACGCATACATGCATACATACATACATACATACATACATACATACATACACAGGTAGAATATGAGCTGTTTTTGTCTGTGTGCAGCGTCTCGTCTGATAGAGAACATGGATGCCAATGTGGACCCGTGTGACAACTTCTACCAGTACGCCTGTGGAGGCTGGTTGAAGAAGAACATCATCCCAGAGACCAGCTCCCGATACAGCACCTTCGACATCCTACGAGACGAACTGGAGGTGGTCCTGAAAGGTTTGAAAGTCTTGTAGCTTGGCGCAGTTTGGATTCACTGAGTTTTCCAGGGTGGTGTGAGAGCTGGGTGTGGGTCTGTTGGCCAGGGAGGTAGGAGTGAGAGGGGGCTGGGTGTGGGTCTGTTGGCCAGGGAGGTAGGAGTGAGAGGGGGCTGGGTGTGGGTCTGTTGGCCAGGGAYGTAGGAGTGCGGGCTAGGGTTTGTGTGGTTGGAGGATTTACTGGGGTTAAAGCAGCTTGTCCTTCAAGGAAAAACTGGGGCTCTAGTGTCTAGTGTGGTTAATGGTGTCATCTATCTGCAGTGTTTACTGCCAACGCAGGAACATAAAAAAAAAAAAAGGTGCATAGAGGACAAAGCGTCATCTGAAATCCCGACCTTAGAATAGTTGGAAGCTTTTAACACCATCTGGTTAGCACCATCTTGACAGTAGATTTACAGGAAGGCTTCCCTTACACCTGAAGGATTGGGTGGTGGTGGGGGCTTGGTCTGTCTGATTACATTGGATATATGGATGTCACTGCACGTGGGCCAAATCAAATTGTAAACTCAGCWYAAAAAGAAACGTCCCTTTTTCAGGACCCTGTCTTTCAAAGATAAGTCGTAAAAATCCAAATAACTTKACAGATKTTCATTGTAAAGGGTTTAAACACTGTTTCCCATGCTTGTTCAATGAACCATATACAATTAATGAACATGCACCTCTGGAACGGTCGTTAATTGCCTACCGTCTGTAACCCGTTAGTGTCTTAAGGTCACAGTTGTGAAAACTTAGGACACTAAAGAGGCCTTTCTACGGACTCTGAAAAACAACAAAATAAAGATGCCCAGGGTCCCTGCTCATATGCGTGAACGTGCCTTAGGCATGCTGCAAGGAGGCATGAGGACTACAATGTCTGTACTTTGAGACACCGAAGACAGCGCTAACAGAGGGACAGCCGATCGTCCTCGCAGTGGCAGACACGTGTAACAACACCTGCACAGGACCGGTACATCTGAACATCAACCTGTGGGACAGGTACAGGATGGCAAAACTGCACGAGTTACACCAGGAATGCACAATCCCTCCAACAGTGCTTCAGACTGTTCGCAATAGGCTGAGAGAGCTGGACTGAGGGCTTGTAGGCCTGTTGTAAGGCAGGTCTCACCAGACATCACCGGGAACAACGTCGCCTATGGGCACAAACCCACCATCTCTGGACAGACAGGATGGCAAAAAATGCTCTTCATGACGAGTCGCGGTTTTGTCTCACCAGGGGTGATGGTCGGATTCGCGTTTACTCGTCATGCACCAGCCGTATGCTTCATTCTGTGCATGATTTCTGCAAGATAGAATGTCAGTGTTCTGCCATCCAGCGACGAGCCCGGATCTCAATCCCATTGAGCACGTCTGGGACCTGTTTGGATCAGAGGGTGAGGGCTAGGGCCATTCCCCCAGAAATGTCCGGGAACTTGCAGGTGCCTTGGTGGAAGAGTGGGGTAACATCTCACAGCAAGAACTGGCAATATCTGTTGCAGTCCATGAGGAGGAGCATGCCACTGCAGTACTTAATGCAGCTAATGGCCACACCAGATACTGACTGTTACTTTTGATTTTGATCCCCCCTTTGTTCAGGGACACATTATTCAATTTCTGTTAGTCAGATGTCTGTGGGACTTGTTCAGTTTGTCTCAGTTGTTGAATCTTGTCATGTTCATACAAATATTTACACATGGTAAGTTTGCTAAAAATAAACGCAGATGACAGTGAGYYSWRWTATTTTTTTGTTGTGTAAATTTGTCACATTCGCCGAATACAACCTTACCGTGAAATGCTTACTTACAAGCCCTTAACCAACAATTAATATTTTTAAAGAAAAMATTAGCAAAAAAAGTAATAAAATAAGTAGCACAATTAAAATAATAATAAAGAAGCTATATACAGGGGGTCGGTAGCCTAACAGTTACGAGTGTTGGGTCAGTAACTTAAAGGTCGCTGGTTCGAATCCCGAGCCCAAACATCTGATGTGCCCTTGAGCAAGGCACTTAACCACAATTGCTCCTCTAAGTCTCTCTGGATAAGATRGTCTACTAAATGTAAACATGTGTGGAGTTACAGGTGAGTCGCGGTAAATGTAGGGCTAACATTACTGCATAGATAATACACAGCGAGTAGCAGCAGTGTCAAAAAAAGGGGGTTGATGCAAATAGTCTGGGTAGCCACTCYATTAACTGTTTAGCAGTCTAATGGCTTGGMGATGGAAGCTGTTAAGGAGCCTTTTGGACCTAMACTTGGCGCTCAAGTACCGCTTGCCGTGCGGTAGCAGAGTGAACAGTATGCCTAGGGTGGCTGGAATCTTTGACAATTTTTAGGCCCTTCCTCTGACACCGCCCCGTATATAGGTGCCCTGGGATGGCAGGAGTTTGGACCAGTAATGTACGACCGTATGACTACCCTCTGAAGGCCTTGTGGTCGGCTGCTGATCAGTTGCATACCAGGCAGTGATGCAACAGTTAGGATGCTCTCGATGGTGCAGCTGTAGACCTTTTTGAGGATCTGAGGAACCATCAAATCTTTTCAGTCTCTGAATAGGCGTTATCGTGCCCTCTTCACAACTGTCTTGGTATGCTTTGGACATGATAGTTTGATGTGGACGCCAAGGAACTTGAAGCTCTCATCTGTTCCACTACAGCTCTGTCGATGACAATGGGGGCATGCGGTCTCCGTTTCCTGTAGTTCACAATCATCTCTTTAGTCTTTGATCACGTTGAGGGAGAGGTTGTTACTCTCGGCACCATGCGGCCAGGTCTCTGATCTCCTCCCTATAGGCGGTCTCATGTTGTCGATGATAGGCCTACCACTGTTGTGTCATCGGCAAACTTAATGTTGGTGTTGTGCCTGGCCATGCAGTCATGGTGAACAGGGAGTACAGGAGGGATTGAGACAGTACCCCTGAGGGGTCCCCGTGTTGAGGATCAGCATGGCGGATGTGTTGTTACCTATCCTTTTACCACTTGGGAGCGGCCCGTCAGGAAGTCCGGATCCAGTTGCAGAGGGAGGTGTTTAGTCCCAGGGTCCTTAGCTTAGTGATACGCTTTGAGGGCACTATGGTGTTGAACGCTGAGCTGTAGTCATATGACAGCATTCTCACATACAGTTGAAGTCTGAAGTTCACATGCACTTAGGTTGAGTCATTAACTTGTTTTTCATCACCACAAATTTTTTGTTAACTATTTTTTGCAAGTCGTTAGACATCTACTTTGCATGACACAGCCATTTTCCACAAAATTGATTATGACAGATTATTTCACTTATAATCAGTGTATCACCAATGCCAGTGGGTCAGGAGTTTCATACACTAAGTTGACTGTGCCTTTCAAACAGCTTGGAAAATTCCAGAAAATGATGTCATGGCTTTAGAAACTTCTGATTGGCTAATTGGCATCATTGAGTCAATTGTAGGTTTACTTTGGATGTATTCAGGCCTACCTTCAAACTCAGTGCCACTTTGCTTGACATCATGGGAAAATCAAAAATCAGCCAAGACCTCAAAATAAATTGTAGACCTCTACAAGTCTGGTTCATCCTTGGGAGCAATTTCAAATGTCTGAAGGTACCACATTCATCTGTACAAACATAGTACACAAGTATAAAACACCATGGGACCACGCAGCCGTCATACTGCTCAGAAAAGAGATGCGTTCTGTCTCCTAGAGATGAACGTACTTTTTTGCAAAAGTGGCAAATCAATCCCAATCCTAGTACAAAAGTATCTATATCCACAGTAAAACGAGTCCTATATCGACATAAATGAAAGGCTGCTCAGCAAGGAGGAAGCCACTGCTCCAAACCGCCATAAAAAGCCAGACTACGGTTTGCAACTGCACATGGGGACAAGTCATACTTTTTAGAGAAATGTCCTCTGGTCTGATGAAACAAATATAACTGTTTGGCCATAATTGACCACTTATGTTTGGAGGAAAACGGGGGAAGCTTGCAAGCCGAATAACACCATCCCAACTGTGGACGCACGGGGTGGCAGCAAGCATGTTGTGAGGGTGCTTTGCTGCAGGAGGGATTGGTGCACTTCACAAAATAGATAGCATCATGAGGAAAGAATTCGGTGGATATATTCGAAGCAACATCTCAAGACATCATCAGGAATTAAAGCTTGGTCACAAATGGGTCTTCCAAATGTAAAATGACCCCAAGCATAGTTCCAAAGTTGTGGCAAAATGGTTTAAGGACAACAAAGTCAAGGTTTGGAGTGGCCATCACAAAGCCCTGACCTCAATCCTATAGAAAATATGGGGCAGAACTGAAAAGGCGTGTGCGAGCAAGGAGGCCTACAAACCTGACTCAGTTACACCAGCTCTGTCAGGAGGAATGGGCCAACATTCACCCAATTTATTGTGGAAGCTTGTGTAAGGCTACCCAAAACGTTGACCCAAGTTAAACAAATTTAAAGGCAATGCTACCAAATGCTAATTGAGTGTATGTAACTTTTGACCCACTGGGAATGTGATGAAGAAATAAAAGCTGAAATAATTCTCTACTATTATTCTGACCATTTCACATTCTTAAAATAAAGTGGTGATCCTAACTGACCTAAGACAGGGCATTTTTACTAGGATTAAATGTCAGAATTGTGAAACTGAGTTTAAATGTATTGCGTAAGGTGTATGTAAACTTCCGACTTCAACTGTAGGTGTTCCTTTTGTCCAGGTGTGAAAGGGCAGTGGGTGGAGTGCAATAGAGATTGCGTCATCTGTTGGGGCAGTATGCAAATTGGAGAGGGTATTGTTTTCTGGGATAATGGTGTTGATGTGAGCCATGACCAGCCTTTCAATGCACTTCATGGCTACAGACGTGAGTGCTTTATTTAACTAGGCAAGTCAGTTAAGCACAATTCTTATTTCCAATGAGGCCTACCGGGGAACAGTGGGTAACTGCCTTGTTCAAAGGGCAGAACGACAGTTTTTACCTTTGTCAGATCGGGGATTCGATCCAGTAACCTTTTGGCAGGTTACCTTCGTGTTCTTGGGCAAAGGGACTATGGTGGTCTGCTTGAAACATATTGGTTTATAGACTCAGACAGGGAGAGGTTTAAAATGTCAGTGCAGACACTTGCCAGTTGTCAGCGCATGCTCGGAGTACACATCCTGGTAATCCGTCTGGCCTGCGGCCTTGTGAATGTTGACCTGTGTAAAGGTCTTACTCACATTGGCTGCGGAGAGCATGATCACTCAGTCCGCGTAACAGCTGGTGCTCTCATGCATGTTTCAGTGTTGCTTGCCTGACGGAGCATAGAAGTAATTCAGCTCGTCTGGTAGGCTTGTGTCACTGGGAAGCTCGTGGCTGTGCTTCCCTCTGTAGTCTAATAGTTTGCAAGCCCTTCCCCAATCCAATGTGGCATCCATCAATGCACTTATTGATGAAGCCAGTGACTGATGTGGTGTACTCCTCAATAACATTGGAAAATTCCCGGAACCTATTCCAGTCTGTGCTAGCAAAACAGTCCTGTAGCTTAGCATCTTCTTCATCTGACACTGTTCATTGACTGAGTCACTGGTGCCCCTGCTTTAGTTTTTGCTTGTAATCAGGAGGATAGAATTATGGTCAGATTTGCCAAAATGGAGGCAAGGAGAGCTGTGTAGGTGTTTTTGTTCCCACTCTGGTTGCACATTTAAACTGCTGGTAGAAATTAAGTTTCCCTGCATTAAGTCCCTGGCCAATAGGAGCGCCGCCTCTGGATGAGCGCTTTCCTGTTTACTTGTACAGCTCATTGAGTGCGGTCTAATTGCCAGCATCGGTTTGTGGTGGTAAATAGACAGCTACAAAGAATCTCTAGATGAAAACTCTCTCTTGGTAAATAGTGTGGTCTACAGCTTATCATGAGACGCAAAAACCTTAAGACTTCATTAGATTCCGTTCACCAGCTGTTGTTTCAAATATACAGAGCCACCACCCCTTGTCTTACCAGAGGCGGCTGTTCTATCCTGCCGATACAGCGTAAAACCTTCTAGCTGTATGTTATTCATGTCGTTCAGCCACGACTCGTGAAACATAAGATATTAGTTTTTAATGTCCCGTTGGTAGGATATACGTGATCGTAGTTTGTCTATGTATTATCCAATGATTGTACGTTGGCTAATAGGACCGATGGTAATGCAGATTACCCACTTGCTGTCGATCCTTACAAGGGACCCAGACCTACGTGCCCGATATCTCTGGCTCTTCTTCATGTGATGACGGGGATTTGGGCCTTGTCTGGTGTCTGAATTAAATCCTTTGCGTCCGACTCGGTAAAGAAATAATCTTCTTCCAGTACGAGGTGAGTAATCGCGTTCCTGATATCTAGAAGCTCTTTTCAGTCATTAGAGACGGTGGCAGAAACATTATGTATAAATTAAGTTACAAATAAAGTGAAAAAAAAACACACATAATAGCACAATTGGTTAGGGACTGTGAAACGGCAGCCATCTCTGGCACCATTATTTATTTCTTGAGTTATCTTAGATTAATTCTGAATTTTGAGGAAGTGTATACTGGCTACGGAGTTCCAAATGGACAAACAGTACTATTGCCACTTTTTATTCTTGTATTTCAAGCGAAAGTCTTAAGGGAGGATGCGAGCAAACTTGTTTGGTTCGGCTAGCCGAGTTCTGCTAGCTGCCATCCAAACTGAAGCATGCTTAATGGCAGAGGGGGTTACCATCTGTTAACAGTGTAGAAAATGATTTTCTTCATCCAAAATTAGTCTGGAATAATGGTATACAGATGGGAGGAAATATGAGACTCTCACCCCTCTCTTTTAGCTTATTTTACAGTCAACCTTTTCCTGTTCGCTTTATATGCCCTCAGTCACACTCTGAATCACCCCTTATTTGCCCTTCTCTCTCCTCTAATCTCCTCTTATCTGCCTCCCTCTGTTATGCTCTCCTCCACCTCTTCTCCTCCTTTCTATCTTTTGACGTCTCAAGTATCTGTGTTTAACTTGTATGGCTTTTTAAAGCGTACTGTAAATCAGAGGTAGAGTACTCTTGGGGGTCCTACTTTGTCTGAGTGAATGTGCATGATTGTCCACTGCCAAAGCCTGATAAAAAAAAAAAAAAAAAAATTAAACGCACGTCTGGGTTTGATTCTCAGGTTTATGTCTCTGATTGAATTACAGCAATCAGTCTCCACACTTTCTCTATCAGACGTCATTATCACCAGTACAATACTGTCAGAAAAGCTCACCCTGGTACCAGACGGGTAGACAATTGTGTCTGCTAATAACAGTCAAGGTTAAGACAAAATTCACAGTAACAAACTGTATGAAAAGATGGAGGGGCAAAATAAGTTTGTTTTGTCATTGGTCCTGATGGTCTAATCTTCTGCTGTCGCACACTGAATCCACATGAAATGCGCTTTGTGCCAATGGAAGAATATTGCATTTCAAATCCTGACGGACAGAGATGTGGGATGCTGTATGTGTGCTGCCATGTCTGTCTGTCTGGAGTTTCCTGTCACATCCTGCAGTAACTAGACCTCAGGACCATGGAGCCTGACTGACAAGTGTTCTGCCTGGTCAGCATATCCTGTATCTGTTAACAGCTGCCTGCAGGGTGCTGCTCTGGCCACACATGGACAGCCGTTAACATCAGGTGTTAACAGCAGTAAATAACCTGTACTGTATCGGTATGTGTGTGTTTGTACTGCATGTTTGTGTAGGTTTAAGTGTCTGCTAGGGTTTGCGGCCGCTCATAAATGCCTCACATTGTTCTCCACTGCAATAGAAAGTCATAAAGGAACCCTAAAGCCGCCCACYTACTAGGTTTGGTCTCCTCGGCTATGGCGACACGAACATCTGTGCCTCGCCATACTCCCTTTTAAAAGACCTTCGGCTTAAAGAAAATMAGTGGCAGTATTACTGTTTGTCTCTCTTGAGACGCTGTAGCAACAACAGCCAGTATTTACTTCCTCAAAATAGTGCAAATTAATCTAAAGGTAAAAAAATATCTGATTTAATTTAGACGTTTCTGCTGAGGATCTTAGTTGTGCAGTTTTCCATTTAACTAAGATGTTTGGTCCAGTATTTCTCAAGATAAAGAATGTGCATGAAACTACTCCTCTCATTTAATGACACCCGTTCCCACTGCTACCACTGACCCGTTCAGTACGGGGACATCGGTTCGCTCTGCATTGTGAACCCGAAATGAAGACATCAAAAAATGACAATCCCTAGGCCTATAGGCTAAGCCTATGCTGCGTTGTATGCCTCTTGAGTAAATCTGAGCTGAAAGAACATTTCTGTTTAAACAACTAGAGGCCTTAATCTTCAATTTTAAAACAATTGTGTGCACAAAAAAAAAAAACAGCTGAAAACCCCCCCCCAAAAAACAACACAAACGAACAAAAAACGACAACCTCTTGTCATAATATATGCACAAACTGTTTTGACGGACTTAATGAGGCACTGCTCTTGGCTCTTAACCACAGCTGTGTGTGGGTAGGCCAGTTTTCCACCTCTCTCTTGTTTCAGGTATGGCGTACTCTGCAATAATTTGCCCAATTGACCGTGAGCTTTTTAATTGTACCTTGTTTGTGCCGGAGGGAGAAATAGGAAGGAGGGAGAGAGACTGGTGCAAGTCCAAAAGAGAGYAATGTAGAAAGATGGGGATGAACTTAGAGAAAGGGAAGTGAGGAAATGGYAGGTGACATGGTGGTTATCTCTGTGGGAAGGGCCCAATGAGCTGTCAGTGACATCATAAAGGGTCAGACAAAATGTCTGTCAGACAGACAAGCGTGACATCAGAGGGTTAGATAGAGCGGATCACTTTTTTCAAATGYTCACCGCCTTTCAAGGTGTGTTGCACGATGTTTAAAAACATTGTCTGACTTGCGCCTATATGGCGATTTGCATGAACTTTATAAAAATCAAAGGTCATTCACTGCAAGTTTCTGCAATTGCTCTTCACCACCTTCATCGTGCAGCCCTCACCTGCATTGTGGGAGGCTCTATCGTCAACCAGACATTCTGTGTTTTTTTGTTTGTTTGACCCACGCGAACATGACCAAAGAAATAACTGAAACGGGAACCAACTTTGCCTTGATTCATGTATACAGTAGAGATATACATATTTATACTACCGTTCAACAGTTTGGGGTCACTTAGAAATGTCCTTGTTTTTTAACTTCTTATGGCTGAGATCCCGCAAACGGGATCGATTTATTTTAAAATAACATCAAATTGATCAGAAATACAGTGTAGACATTGTTAATGACTATTGTAGCTGGAAACGGCAGATTGTAGATATTCCATTAAAAAAAAAGAAAAATAGAGGCCCATTATCAGCAGCCATCCCTCCTGTGTTCCAATGGCATTTTGTGTTAGCTAATCCAAGTTTAGCATTTTAAAAGGCTAATTGATCATTAGAAAACCCTTTTGTAATTATGTTAGCACAGCTGAAAACTGTTCTGATTTTAAAGAAGGAATAAAACTGGCCTTCTTTAGACTAGTTGAATATCTGGAGCATCAGCATTTGTGGGTTTGATTACAGGCTCAAAATGGCCTGGAACAAAAACCTTCCTTCTGAAACTCGTCAGTCTATTCTTGTTCTGAGAACTCAAGGGTATTCCATCCGAGAAATTGCCAAGAAACTGAAGATCTCGTACAACGCTGTGTACTACTCCCTTCACAGAACAATGCAAACTGTCTCTAACCAGAATAGAAAGAGTAGTGGGAGGCCACGGTGCACAACTGAGCAAGAGGACAAGTACTTCAGTGTCTAGTTTGAGAAACCAACACCTCACAAGTCCTCAACTGGCAGCTTAATTAAATAGTACCCGCAAAACACCATTCCCAACGTCAACAGTGAATAGGCGAATTCGGGATGCTGGCCTTCTAGGCAGAGTTCCTCTGTCCAGTGTCTGTTCTTTTGCCACATCTTAATCTTTTCTTTTTATTGGCCAGTCTGAGATATGGCTTTTTATGCCTAGAAGGCCAGTGGCTAGTCGTAAAATCTGTCATGATTGATTGTATTGTTACAGGCCCACTATGTGGTTGTTAAAGTCCCATTTGGAGATGTATGGTCGTTTTTCTCTGCATAACATTTTAGAAGTTGTCCCTTTTTCAGGTTTAGAAGAAGTGGCTGCTAAATTCTAACTCCCATTCGTGTTAGCAAGGCTAGCATACAGAAATCAGTGGTGGTACTCTGTTTTTAACTGTAATGCAGTAGATTGGTGACAATGACATGAATATGTATTTGGGTTTGACATCCATACAAGCATTATACTCTGATTTTAACCTCCCAGATAGTATGAAATACACATTGGAAACAATAGCATAAATATAGGCAAATTCTGCTGGGGAGGGGGGGGGGCAATTAAGAGATTTGGGATCTTTTCCCACGRATTACCATGGCACTTCAATTGTTTAGGTTGAGTTCGATTGACCTCTTTACCGCATGTATGTGGTTAGACAGAATGTCTGTACGTCAGACATCTTATGACAGCACAGAGGGTCAGACGGCACTAAGTCAGAAGTCAAGTCCAACAAATCTGTGCTCCATGTTCAGCTTGTCAGCAATTCTGCAGTTGCTGCCTGGGTCTGTAGAACATATACATGGAGCATTTGCTCTGCAGAGACACACTTCCTGTTTAGTTCCTTTTTATCAGGATGGGCCCTGATGTTGGTGCCAGATAAGGTCACATTATTTAAGTGCGTGTGTGTGTGTGCCTCACGAGCATCATGTGGTCTTTAATCCATATGCGCGTACACACACACACACACACCAGTCAGTTGTTAATCCAATCATACACAACTGATCTGTGCCCTTTGGCAGGAAGCTCCCTATCAAGGGTTCCTAACCCAGAGCTTCATTAAGATTAAATGAGCAGATAAATAGTGTGCACACTAGGCAATGAGACGGCAGGGGTTCTGCCCTAACCGGAAGAGGGGGTGCTGGGAATCAGGGTAGAGGGAAAGAGGAAGATTGGGATGACAGATGGCTGTTACTGTAAGAATGAAGAAAGAGCGGGGGGGGGGCAGATGAAAGGTAGAAATACAGAGTGGGTGATACAAAAAGGTAGAGAGAAAAATAAAAGCACATTCTTTGTCCTAACTCTAGCCAATGTGTTTCTTCCTACTATTACCACTGCTAGTGCATGTGGGAAGGACCTCCGATTTTTAAAGCATTGTTTTTACCCTGCTTGTTCTTTGTTCTGTGATGTTTCTCAATGTTTGTTATGTGGTGAAAAGCAGGGGTGCCAGCAGACAGATGGCTCCTTGGCCTGGGGTCTGGCTGAGTTCTGTCTGGTCTGGCTGAGACCTGTTGCGGTGTCTCCGGGGGGCATAATATTGTCCTCAAACACAGATTCTATGCTCCATGTTTCTCACAACACTCGCAGCTGAACTGATCTCCCKCCTCATTATAGATGTTTTGGAGAAAAGCGTGGAGGGGGAGGCCAGTGCCCTCACTAAAGCCAAGACCCTCTACAGATCCTGCACCAATGASAGTGAGTCTGCTGGTCTGTTTTGTTGGGGTCAATAACATTTAAGTAAAGACATTTCAGTCAAACCTACCTTTTTAAACTGTGAGTTAACCTTGGTCACTTCCTGTTTTTCTTTTCTCCCACCTCTGAAGGTCAGATTGAGAAAAGGGGCGGAGCTCCTTTACTAGACATGCTCCCTAATGTATTTGAGTGGCCAATAGCAACAGACAACTGGGAGAGAGACTATGGTAAACTACACTGCTCTTCTAGCACTGTTTCCTACACCCATTTTTGTTTACCTATCCACAATCCAATCCAATTCAATCCTCCTCTGTCCTCTCCTCCTTTCTCCTCTCCTACTTAGGTGAAAGATGGAAGTTGGAGGATGCCATTGCCAGACTAAATGAGAAATACGGAACTCATGTCTTGGTTAACTTTTTTATCGGCACTGATGACAAAGACTCCAATTCACACATCATTCATGTAGGTGGCCGTCACGCACACAGAGACACACCTATACCTCCGTCACATGCACAGAGACACACCTATACCCCCGTCACATGCACAGAACAACCTATACCCCCGTCACATGCACAGAGACACACCTATACCCCCGTCACATCAGGCACACTATACCGCATGCACAGAGAACACCTATACCCCGTCACATGCACAGAGACTACACCTATACCCCCGTCACATGCCAGAGACACACCTATACCCCCGTCACATGCACAGAGAACACACCTATACCCCCGTCAGCATGCACAGAGGACACACCTATACCCCGTCACATGCACAGAGACACACCTATACCCCGTCACATGCCAGAGACACACCTATACCCCGTCACATGCAGAGACACACCTATACCCGCTCACATGCAGAACACACCTATACACCTCGTCAACATCAGAAGACACACCTATACCCCGCTCACATGCAGAGACAAGCACCTATGACCCCGTTCCACTGCCAGAGAACCACCATTACCCCGGTCACTGCAGAGACAACCATACCCCTGGATTTGCGCACCTACCATCCCTCACATCCCCAGCGACAAACCGTCACAGCAGAGACACACCGATACCCCCGTCACATGCACAGAGACCACACCTATACCCCTCACCCGATGCACAGAGACAACCTTACCCCCGTCACTGCACAGAGAGCACACCGTACCCCCGTCACATGCACAGAGAACACACTTACCCCGTCACATGCACAGAGACGACACACCAGTACCCCCGTCACATGCACAGAGAGACACACCTGTACCCCCGTCACATGCACCAGAAAGAGACACACCTGTACCCCCGTCACATGCACCCTTTAACCCTCTCTGGTAGGGATTTAGTGTACCTATTTGCTCAATAAACTACTGTAAATCTTTTGTATACCTTAAATCTAACAGTGTGAAGTATTCACACACTAAACTCTCTGAACCTCCTACATTAGCAGTACATGCTCTCATTGGTCACACAACCTCTACGTTTTTACAGAATGGCACACACATCCGCCTGCATTTATTTACCAGTCATTGTTATTTTGATTTGTTTAACTAGGCAAGTTGATTAAGAACAAATTCTTATTTTACAATGACGGCCTACACCGGCCAAACTCCAACCAGGACGACGCTGGGCCAATTGTGCGCCGCCCTGTTATATGTCTACGAATGAGCCACTGCACTCCTTAAAGTATCCTGTTCAGTTTAACAGTCATACCAACTATTAACGATGCAGTTTCTGACCTAATGAATAATATTGATAGGCTTTATGGTCCAGGTGTTTAGTGTTTAGTGAGTGTATTGGCTTTCTCCTGCTGTTGAATGATTGGCTGCTTTCGTCCTGATTTTATCATTCTTTTTTCTCTCTCTTGCCAGTTTGACCAGCAAACCAGCCTTGGCCTCTTATCCAGAGATCACTATAGCTGTACTGGGTCCTATGCAGAGGTAGGCATGTACCTGCTAAGCACATACACACATTATTTCTCTGTCTGGAGCTGTGGAGGAAATGAGTTCTCTGTACGGGTATGTCTGGGTTTCCCGTTGTTCTGATCACTGGTCCATCCACCCAGAACACACAACGACCCACATCAGCATAGATTCCAAGCCCTCAGCATCAATTTAGGATAAGATCAACATCCTCTCCAGGTAATTATTGCTGACGCTMGGTCCAAACCTCCAGTATGGGTTAATGAACTTCAGGACTTGTTATGAAGAAGTCTAAAGCCGTGAGGTTTTCAACTTGAATATATTACTGTAGTTTAATGATTAAACTAATCATCAGCATAGACATGCTCTAATGGTTTCTGAACCTCCTCTGCTAGTGTGTTTACACAGACCTCCAGATAAACCTGTTTGCCTGAGGAGGTTTCTGTTCTGGAGAAACGGTCAACCCCAGTATTATCCCCCTAAACACTGGTCACATTTTTTTGGCCCACGGATCTCCCACGTTTCAACACATCTTACTGTTACTCYTGTCAATATGACTAGCTGGAGTGTGAGTGGATGTGTGTATGTTAGTTTGGGGGTATATTGTGTGTGTGATGAGACATATTTGGTCGCAGGCCAACCCAAACCACATGTTTGAAGTAGACATTCTCTCGAATGGTTTCACTGTACTAAGTACCGCCGCTGATTGATATTGTGTACTTGCCCGGGCTTGGTGAGATTAGGTGTGTTTGGTGCTTTTGATATTCATTTTGGATGAGAGCGAGTCTCTTTATATGGAGTTCTCTTCCTGTCTCTTAATACCAAACGGAAGATCATTGAGCCTCATTTATATTTACAGTAATGTGAATACAGTATCTCTCTTTATCGTTACAGTAATGTGAATACAGTATCTCTCTTTATATTTACAGTAATGTGAATTCAGTATCTCTCTTTATAGTTACAGTAATGTGAATACAGTATCTCTCTTTATAGTTACAGTAATGTGAATACAGTATCTCTCTTTATAGTTAGTGATGTGAATACAGTATCTCTCATTATAGTTACAGTAATGTGAATACAGTATCTCTCATTCCTCCTTAGCTACCCAACTACTTCTGACCGCTCTTCTTTTCCGTTGATACTACAATACGTGTGTTTCTGTGTGTGTCCTCCCAGCCATGTAGAGCATACAAGCAGTTCATGATAGACGTGGCCAAGCTGATCCGCACCGACCGCAGCCTGGTGGTCAACGAGACCCAGATCAGAGAYGAGGTCACCAGGGTCATTGAGCTGGAGAAGGACATCGCCAATGTAAGTTCAACACCACTTCTCTAGGAACACCTGCTTTACTTATGATCTGCTGTTTCTTAACAAATGACTGGGAAGATGAGAGYTAATAGTGATCCTCTAGATCAGGGAGTGGGCAACTCCAGTCCTCGAGGGCCTGATTTGGTGTCACACTATTTCTATCCCTAGCAAACACAGCTGATTTACGTTATATATTATATATCCTACCGTTCAAAAGTTTGGGGTCACTTAGACATTTCCTTGTTTTTGAAAGAAAAGCAAATTTTTTTTGTCCATTTAAAATAACATCAAATTGATCAGAAATACAGTGTAGACATTGTTAATGTTGTAAATGACTATTGTAGCTGGAAACGGCTGATTAAAAAATATAAATAAAAAAGGAATATCTACATAGGCGTACAGAGGCACATTATCAGCAACCATCACTCCTGTCTTCCAATGGCACGATGTATTAGCTAATCCAAGTTTATAATTTTAAAATGCTAATTGATCATTAGAAAACCATTTTGCAATTATGTTAGCACAGCTGAGAACTGTTGATTTTAAAGAACACTTGTTTGGTTACTACATTTTTCCATATGTGTTATTTCATAGTTTTGATGTCTTCACTATTATTATTACTTGCCAAAACTATAGTTTGTTAACAAGAAATTTGTGGAGTGGTTGAAAAATGAGTTAATGACTCCAACCTAAGTGTACGTAAACTTCCGACTTCAACTATATGTATGTATACCACTGGTCAAAAGTTTTAGAACACCTACTCATTCAATGGTTTTTCTTTATTTTTTTCCTATTTTCTAGTAAAAATAAAGAAAAACCATTGAATGAGTAGGTGTTCTAAAACTTTTGACCYGTGGTATACATACATACAGTTGAAGTCGGAAGTTTACATACACTTAGGTTGGAGTCATTAACTCATTTTTCAACCCCTCCACAAATTTCTTGTTAACAAACTATAGTTTTGGCAAGTCGGTTAGGACATCTACTTTGTGCATGACACAAGTKATTTTTCCAACAATTGTTTACAGACAGATTATTTCACTTATAATTCACTGTATCACAATTCTCCCACCCCTAAATGGAGTAAGCTAATGGACAACACCGAGGCTTCTTCTTCCAGCTTTACATACTATATACATTTTATGGACAGTCTATTTTACAATAGTTCTATTTTCTTCGTTTTTACTCCTGTCCTTCCTCAACTTACCACCTTACTCCTGTCCCATCTATTTCTGACATCCGGTTTTTCTATTTGCCATATCTTTCAAACTGTGCTTTCACAAAAGTTCTTAAACCATATATGTTTTACGGCTCTGGTTCTTACCAGTTGGTGTGGTAACCAGGTGGTGCTGGTTCTTACCAGTTGGTGTGGTAACCAGGTGGTGCTGGTTCTTACCAGTTGGTGTGGTAACCAGGTGGTGCTGGTTCTTACCAGTTGGTGTGGTAACCAGGTGGTGCTGGTTCTTACCAGTTGGTGTGGTAACCAGGTGGTGCTGGTTCTTACCAGTTGGTGTGGTAACCAGGTGGTGCTGGTTCTTACCAGTTGGTGTGGTAACCAGGTGGTGCTGGTTCTTACCAGGTGGGTTGGAACCCGAGCCCATGTGCTCTTTCTAAACAGATAAACAGGTCCCATTGCTCAGTGCTACACTGCTGCCTTTTACAATAGAACCAGAATGTTCTGGTTCTGACATTTACAGTATAGGGACTCCTTGGCCTCCAAAAAGGCTGTTTGTTGCTGTTGGAGGTGTCTGGACCTACACTGCTGAGAGTGTTTGACAGACAGGTATTTATGATGTGTCCAACAGTGCCTGTTTTTGATAAACATACAGTTAATGGTGTTGGGTACTGAATCATTCCCCCCACAGGCCACTGATACTCCAGAGGACCGTAACAACCCAGTTCTCCTCTACAACAACATGGAGCTGGGTGTTCTCAATGCTAACTTCAGCCTGGAGGTCGACACACAAGTAAGAGACTGTGTGTGGGTGTGCGCGTGCTATGCTTTAGTTTTCTGTTCTGTTAACTATGTCTGATGATAAACCCCTCTTCTCAGGTGTTTAACTGGAGTGACTTCACCAGGAAGATCATGGGGACGGTCGGCATCACTGTGCTTGACACAGAGCGTGTCATCAACTACGCACCTAACTACTACAGACGACTCAACCCCGTCCTAGCCAAGTACACTAAGAGGTGAGCACATTGACTCAACCTTGTCCTAGCCAATTACACTGAGGTGAGAACGTTGAAAAAGACACAGAATTATAAAGTGATGATAAGCATCAGTTAATCAAACATTCTAATCTAGTGCATTGTAGATAGTTGCTGGTGTAGTACCTCCATGTTGTTGTTTCCAGAGACCTGCAGAATTACATGGTGTGGCGTTTTGTCATGAACATGGTGGTGGGTCTGAGCAGGCAGTACAGGGACACCAGGAAAGCCTTCCGCAAGGTACAGACACGTTATCTCCTCCTTTTACTTTCCCTCCCTCCTTTCGCTCTACACCATCTTCTCTTCCTACATCTCACCATCTCTCTGGTGTGTGTGATGTCATCAGTGTGAGCCATGCTGCGTTGTCCCCTGCAGGCGCTGTACGGTACCACGTCGGAGGCAGCGGTGTGGCGGCAGTGTGCCATCTACGTCAACAACAATATGGACAACGCAGTAGGAAGACTGTACGTAGAGGAGGCCTTCTCTGGGGAGAGCAAAGAACTGGTGAGGTTAACGAGGGGGTGGGGGGGAGAGTGTTTGTGTACCCAAGCCTTGTATGTTTACTTACGATACAGCAGCAGTGGGGTTCTCATCTCCTGACAGGTCACTCTACTTCTATCTCCTACAGTCACCTCTACCTCATCTCCTACAGTCACCTTCTACTCTCATCTCCCTACAGTCACTCACTCTACTCTAACATTACTCCTCTCCTACAGTCACTCTACTCTCATCTCCTACCAGTCATCTACTCATCTCACCTAACTGTCACCTCTACTCATTCCCTACAGTCACCTTCTCTATCTCCCTACGTCATTCTCTACTCTATCTCCTACAGTCACCTCTATCTCATCTCCCTACATCACCTCTACTCTCATCTCCCTACAGTCTCTACTCTCATCCCTACAGTCACTCTCTCTCATCTCCTACAGTCACCTCTACTCTCATCTCCTACAGTCACCTCTACTCTCATCATCCCTACAGTCACCTCTACTCTCATCTCCCTACAGTCACACTTACTCTCATCTCCCTACAGTCACCTCTACTCTCATCTCCCTACAGTCACCTCTACTCTCATCTCCCTAAGTCACCTTACTCTCATTCCTACAGTCACCTCTACTCTCATCTCCCTACAGTCACCTCTACTCTCATTCCCTACAGTCCACCTCTCCTCATCTCCCTACAGTCACGCTCTACTTCATCTCCACAGTCACCTCTACTCTCATCTCTACAGTCACCTCTACTCTCATCTCCTAAGTCCTCTACTCTCATCCTCACCTCACTACAGTCACCTCTCACTCCTCACACCTCTCTCACAGTCACCTCTACTCTCATCTCCTACGTCACCTCTACTCTATTCTCCCTACAGTCACCTCTATCTCATCTCCCTACAGTCACCTCTACTCTCATCTCCCTACAGTCATAACTCTCATCTCCTACAGTCATCTATCTCATTCCTAATCACCTCTACTCTCATCTCCCACAGTACCTCATCTCATTCCTACAGTCCCTCTACACCCTCATCATCTCCTCTACAGTCTCATCTCTCTACAGTCACCTCTACTCTCCCCTACAGTCACCTCTACTCTCATCTCTCCTACAGTCACCTCTACTCTCATCTCCCTACAGTCACCTCTACTCTCATCTCCCTACAGTCACCTCTTACTCTCATCTCCCTACAGTCACCTCTACTCTCATCTCCCTACAGTCACCTCTACTTCATCTCCCTAGCAGTCACCTCTACTCTCATCTCCTACAGTCACTCTACTCTTATCTCCCTACAGTCACCTCTAATTCATCCCTACAGTCACCTCTTCTCTCATCTCCCTACAGTCACCTCTACTCTCATCTCCTACATCCTACTTTCATCCTACAGTACCTTATCTCACTCCTACAGTCACCTCTACTCTCATCTCCCTCAGTCACCTCTACTCTCATCTCCCTACAGTCACCTCTACCTCATCTCCACATCACCTCCTCTCATCTCCCTACAGTCACCTCTACTCTCATCTCCCTACAGTCACCTCTACCTCGACTCCTACAGTCTCTACTCTCATGTCCTACTCCATTCTCTCTCATCTCCTACAGCACCTCTACTCTCATCTCCTACAGTCACCTCTACTCTCATTCCTACAGTCCTTACTCCATCTCCTACAGTCACCTCTATCTCATCTCCTACAGCATCTACTCTCAATCTCCCTACAGTCACCTCTACCTCATCTCCTACAGCACTCTACCTCATCTCCTACAGTCACTCTACTGTCCTCATTCCCTACAGTCACTCTACTGTCCTCACTCACTACAGTCACCTCTCTGTCCGTCATTCACAATACCTCTACTGTCCCTATCTCACTAAGTCACCTCTACTGTCCGATCATCTCACTACAGTCACCTCTACTGTCCGTATCCCTACAGTCACCTCTACTCTATGTCCCGTCACTCTCCTACATCACTCTACTGTCATCTCCCTACAGTCACCTTACTGTCACGTACTCCTACATCACCTCTACCGTCATCTCCCTACTCATCTCTGTCCCGTCACCTCCTACAGTCACTCTACCGTCATCTCTACAGTCACCTTCTACGTCCGTCATCTCACTACAGTCACCTCTACTGTCCCGTCATCTCACTACATCACCTCTACTGTTCGTCATCTCACTACAGTCACCTCTAGCTGTCCTATCTCCCTACAGTCACCTCTACTGTCCGCATCTCCTACAGTCACTCTACCGTCATCCTACAGTCACCTTCTACGTCATCTCCTACATCACCTCTACTGTCTCATCTCTACAGTCCTCTATGTCCCGTCATCTCCCTACAGTCACCTCTACCGTATCTCCCTACAGTCACCTCTACGTCGTATCTCCCTACAGTCACCTCTACTGTCCCGTCATCTCACTACAGTCACCTCTACTGTCACGTCACTCTCACTACAGTCACTACTCGTCACTCTGTCACCTGTCCGTCATTCCCTACAGTCACTCTACTGTCCGTCATCTCCCTACATCACCTCTACTGTCCTCCCTACGTCACTCTACCGTCATTCCTACAGTCACCTCTACGTCCCGTCCTCCCTACAGTCACCTCTACTGTCCGTCATCTCCCTACAAGTCACTCTACAGTCATTCTCCCTACAGTCACCTCTACTTCCGATCTCCTACAGTCACCTCTACTGTCCCGTCATCTCACTACAGTCACTCTAGTCTCTCATGTCTGTCACTCATCACTACAGTACTTACTGTCCCGTCATCTCACTACAGTCACCTCTACTGTCCCGTCATTACTACAGTCACCTCTACTGTCCCGTAATCTCCCTACAGTCACCTCTACTGTCCTCATCTCACTACCAGTCACCTCTATGTCACCCTACAGTACTCTACTATTCTATCAGTCCTCTACTGTCCCTCATCTCCCTACATCACCTCTACTGTCCCGTCATCTCCTAGCACCTCTACGTCATCTCCCTACAGTCACTCTACGTCATCTCCCTAGCAGTCACCTCTACTGTCCGTCATCTCCCTACAGTCATCTACTGTCCCGTATTCACTACAGTCACTCTACTGTCCGTCATCTCACTACATCACCTTACTGTCCGTCATCTCACTACAGTCACCTCTACTGTCCCGCATCTCACACAGTCAGCCTCTACTGTCCGTCATCTCACTACAGTCACCTCTACTGTCCCGTCATTCCCAGTCACCTCTATGTCCGTCATCTCACGTCACTCTACGTCATCTCCTACATCACCTCACCTCATCTCCTACAGTCACTCTACCCTCATCTCCCTACAGTCACTCTCATACTCGGTCATCTCTACAGTCACCTCTACTATCTCTACATCACTCTCACCTATCTCCCTAAGTCCTACTACCGTCATCTCCCTACAGTCACCTCTACCGTCATCTCCTACAGTCACTCTACTGTCCGTCATCTCCACAGTCACTCTACTGTCCGTATCCTTCCCTACAGTCACTCTACGTCATCTCCTACAGTCACCTCTACTGTCCGTCATCTCCTACAGTCACCTTACTGTCTCATCTCACACGTCCTCTACTGCCGTCATCTCACTACAGTCACCTCTACTGTCCCGTCATCTCACTACAGTCACCTCTACTGTCCGTCATCTCCTACAGTCACCTCTACTGTCCACGTCATCTCCCTAAGTCCTTACTCCGTCATCTCCCTACAGTCACCTCTACTGTCCGTCATCTCCCTACAGTCACCTCTACGTCCCTACTCTCTACAGTTCACTCTACACTTCATTCTACAGTCACTGTACCCGTCATCTCCCTACATCACCTCTACTGTCCGTCATCTCCTAACACTCTACGTCAGTCATCCTACAGTCACTCTAGTCCGTCATCTCCCTACAGTCACCTCTACCGTCATCTTCCCTACAGTCCTCCTCTACCGTCATCTCCCTACAGTCACCTCTACTGTCCGTCATCTCCCCTAATTCACTCTACAGTCCGTCATCTCCACGTCACCTTACTGTCCGTCATCCTACAGTCACTCTACGTCCTCATCTCACTACAGTCACCTCTACTGTCATGTCATCTCCTACAGTCACCTCTACATGTCCGTCATCTCCCTACAGTCACCCTACTGTCTTCCGTCATCTCCTACAGTCACTCTACGCGTCATTCCCTCCACTGTCCCGTCATACTCACCTCTGTCCCGTCATCTCCCTACAGTCACTCCTAGCTCTATCGTCCCGTCATCTCCTAAGTCACCTCTACTCCTGTCCCTCATCTTCCCTACTATCAGTCACTCTATGTCCATCTTCTTACTGTCCCTCTACTGTCCTTCTCACTACAGTCACCTCTACTGTCCCGTCATCTCACTAAGTCACCTCTACTGTCCCGTCATCTCACTACAGTCCTCTACTGTCCCTCATCTCACTACAGTCACCTCTACTGTCCGTCATCTCACTAAGTCCTCTAGTCGTCATCTCACTACAGTCACCTCTAGTCCGTCATCTCCTACAGTCACCTCTACCGTCATCTCCCTACAAGTCCTCTACCGTCATCTCCCTACAGTCACCTTACCCGTCATCTCCCTACAGTCACCTCTACTGTCCCGTCATCTCCTACAGTCACCTCTACTGTTCCGTCATCTCCCTACAGTCCACTCTAACTGTCCCGTCATCCTCACTACAGTCACCTCTACTGTCCCGTCATCTCACTACAGTCACCTCTACTGTCCGTCATCTCATACAGTCACCTCTACTGTCCCGTCATCTCAACTACAGTCACTCTAACTGTCCCGTCATCTCACTACAGTCACTCTACTGTCCCGTATCTCACGTCCTCTACTGTCCGTATTCACTACAGTCACCTCTACTGTCCTCATCTCACTACAGTCACCTCTACTCTCATCTCCTACAGTCACTCTACTCTCATCTCCCTACAGTCACCTACCTCATCTCCTACAGTCACTCTACCTCTCTCCCTACCAGTCACCTCATACTCCTCATCTCCTCAGTCACTCTACTCACTCCCTACATACACCTCTACGTCATCTCCTACAGTCACCTCTACGTCATCTCCCTACAGTCACTCTACCTCATCTCCTACAGTCACCTCTTACTCCCCGTTCATCTCTCACTACGTCCCTCTACTTCCCGTCATCTCACTAACAGTCTCCTCTACTGTCCCGTATCTCCCTACAGTCACCTCTACTGTCATTCACAAGTCACCTGTACCTGCCCGTATCACTACAGTCACTGTACTGTCCTCACCTTACTCACATAATTTCTGATATGTGAGCTCCTTTCTCTCGCTCTCCTCCTATGCTCTCAGTGTTTCCAGCAGGCATCTACAGCCTCGTTCTTCGTAAAGGCAGACCAAGTCTTGATTTTTGGCGGTATCGGCATGGTGATGGACATGAGATCACTCACGGGTTCGATGACAACGGTAAGAGCTGTGCACATAGAATTCGCTTCATTAGAATTGACAGTCCAATTTCAAAGTATTGTTTTATGACGTGGACTAGCTGGTCAGCTGTCCTTAACAGAGTTTGTTTGTCCTGGTTGCCAGGTCGTAACTATGATAGATGGTGACTGAAGGATTGGTGGACGCCAACCTCCACCAGACTTTGTGAATCTGTCCAAGTGCATGGTGGACAGTATGGAAGCTTCTCCTGGGACCTGCCAACGGACTGAATGCATGTTTACCTCTCCTCCTTTCTCTGCATCTGTTTTCTCTTTTCGGTGTGTGTGTCATGTAACAGTCTGGGTGGTCATTTGACCCCCACCCCATTTTTTTTTTTTTTTTTTTTTTTTTTTTTTTTTTTTTACACTGCTGCTACTCGCTGTTTATTATCTATGCATAGTCCTTCACCCTACCTAAACGTACAAATTACCTCAACTAACCTTGTCCACGCACACTGACTCGGTACCGATACCCCTGTATATAGCCTCGTTATTGTATTTTTTACTTTAGTTTATTTGGTAATATTTTCTTACTATTCTTGAACTGCACTGTTGCTTAAGGGCTTGTAATAAGCATTTCACTTTTTGTATTTGGGCATGTGACAAAGTTTGATTTGATACCCTCCAAAAAATGCTGTCT
>NW_019943306.1:141978-144107 GCF_002910315.2 Salvelinus sp. IW2-2015
TTGGGGTATGAGTTTTGGGCGTCTACTTTTGTCCTGCTTCCCTAAAATGGGAAGACTTATGTACAAAAAGTGCTGTAATTTCTTAACGGTTCACCCAATATGGATGAAAAATAGCCTCAAATGAAAGCTGACAGTCATTGTATCATTTCAAATCCAAAGTGCTGGAGTATAGAGCCAAAACAACAAATGTTTCAGACTGTATTGATCTGTGTTTTTTTTCTTTTCTGTAAGCAGCTCAATGGGAATAACACTCTGGGAGAGAACATTGCAGACAACGGTGGCATTCGCCAGTCGTACCAGGTAGGCATGGACAGACAAAGATTTTACAGAAGCAAAAAAAACAGGCAGTGCACACAATCTGTGGAAAAAATCTATGAGTCTGAATACTTTCTTTAGGCACCGTAGATGGGTACTTCAATAGCCTTTAATAATTTACATGGACAAGTACTTTATTGGACTTTAATACTTTAAGATTGTTTATTATATTTTACGATAGATAGGCACTGTCAACAGTTTTTATTCAACACTATTATAAAACATAAAARGTGCTTCTCTCTACTTCRACTGRAGCTGCAATGAATGAGTAACCACGTGTATCGATAGCCCTGCGTTTAATTATTATTATTATTAGCGGCTCGTTGTGTCTATTTTAATATCAAGGAATATTTCACTTTCGCTGGTCATAGGAACAACATGAATTTGTGCATGAAGCCGATGCGTTTTGACTTGAGTTTCGCCATCAGGTGTAAGACGGTGCCCCCTCTCTCTGGACAGTCTCACCGTAGGAAAGGAAGGAGAGAGCAGTGGCCATGAGAGGCAGACCCTCTGCTGCTCTCTCCCTCCGCTGAGACTAATGTGTTCAAAGAAAACGAGATCCGACTGGGGGAAAAAATTCAATGGTCAACCCTCCTCGGAAACGTGGGTATCTTTCTAGAGATCCGACTTTCCGACCAGAAAATCACGAAGTCATGATTTGACCTTGAAAGCATTATGACCATGCTTTTGAACAGACACCGGGAGACAAATCCACCTTTCAGCAGGACAATACCAGTGTACTGTATACCGGTATTTGGAAATACCCACAGGATGCTTTTTCAATACCATCAAAACTGTTTTGAATCTTTTCAATACATTTTTATATTTGTAGGTACTTTTTAAGGAAATACTTGCAGTCAACTTGTGCAATATGTTAGCATATACAGCAGATTGCGTTAATTTCACCTGCTTCTCACCTGTCCCATTATTTTACGTGATGAATCTTGCAGTAGTTCCCCAGAACATTTATAAATAGCACAATAGGAGAAAGTTGGAGCCGGTGNGGTCTTTTTTGCAAAAGCTCCTGAGTGGCGCAACGAGTGGCGCAGTGGTCTAAGGCACTGCATCTCAGTGCAAGAGGCATCACTACAGTCCCTGGTTAGATTCCAGGCTGTATCACATCCGGCCGTGATTGGGAGTCCCATAGAGCGGTGCACAATTGGCCCAATGTCATCCGGGTTTGGCCATGGTAGGCCGTCATTGTAATTAAGAATTTGTTCTTAACTGACTTGCCTAGTTAAATAAAGGTTAAKAWWWTMMTTTTTAATTAAGCGACGCATGGCCATCATATTTCTAATGTTTATTATAGAAAGAATGTAGCCAGCTTCATTTCCTAATGTTTTGCTTYATGGTAATCTTGCATTTTACCGGAGAAAGGTAGGCTTGCTACAGCGAGAAAAGTAGCTWCACATCAGTCAGAGCGCTGGCTGCTGATAGAATTCCCYTTTGTGAATTCTCATCGAAGTGGAAGAAGTGCAACTGAAGAACTAAATGTGTCTGATGCTGAGCAGAAATTACAATAAGTTTTTTTTTTTATCTGCGTTTACAAAATGGAGCAGAATATTTCTTATGCATTCAATTGTTTTCTCCTGCGTGAAAAACGCACAATTCTGCATTAATGTGACCCCTAAGTTTAACTTGCTAGTTATCTAGTGGATGAATTAATAAGGTGACGGGACATCATATAGTGTTAGCTGTCTGCCGTGTTTGAGAAGGCAAAGCAGTCTTTGGATGAAGTTGTAAACAGCTGGCAAACTGTTATCTTTTGATTTCTCCTTTTTCTCCTGTTGTTTCTCCTCGGCTGGCCATGCTCC
>NW_019943306.1:144393-151161 GCF_002910315.2 Salvelinus sp. IW2-2015
TCCTGCCTCTTCTTTGAGCAGACAGCAGACCCTTGACCTTAGGTGCCTCCAGACTCCACCGATAGACACAGCGGTACACATGCTCCTCCAGACCAGCTACTCTTCTTCCTCAGAAAAGGAAAAAACATTTTAAGTAATGTCTACCGCTTTCACACTGTCACTATATAAATCCTAACTCACCAAAAATACATCGGTAGCTCCTACCCTACATGTTATAACTTATGAGCTGGATTCCTGTCTTTCAAATTTGTTTGTCTTTGTTGCACTTGTTAGCATATTTAACTATTACTTGTGCTGATTTTATCAGGATGTATGCAGGGTTTTTTACGRCCCCTTGTGGACTACGCCGGCAATACCGTAAATCCCAGGATAAGAGCAAGACAGTATGACAATATGAACATCTTCATAGCACCCAACCCTACCTAAAACACAAGGCCAAATATACACTGGAGTTGCTAACCAAGATGACATTAAAAGTTCCTGAGTTAGTTTTGACTTAAATCGGKTTAAATCTGTGGCAAGACTTGAAAATGCCTGTCTAGCAATGATCAACGACCAACTTGAGCGCTTGAAGAATAATGTACAATCTAGGTGTTCAAAGCTTTGAGTTTTACCCAGAAATACTCACAGCTGTAATCGCTGCCAAAGATGATTCTAACATGAATTGACTRGGGTTTGAATCATTATTTAATCAAGATATATTAGTTTTTTATTTTTCATTTTTTTTGTTAGAATTGGTCTTCCACTTTGACTTCACAGGGTATTTCGTGTAGATCGTTGATAAAAAATGACAACTATTTTAATCCCACTTTGCAACACAACAAACTTTGGAAAAAGTTGAGGAGTGTGAATACTTTCTGAAGGCAATGTATTTATTGTAAAGTATTAAAGGCTAATAAGGTACCTTTGTATCTTTCCTAAAGGCAAAGTGGTGTTGTTGATTTCAGGCCTATTGTACCCATTAATACTGCATGTGCGGAAGCTCAGAGAGGATGAGTGTAAAATGAGTCTAACTCTGTTATGTACTCAGATGGATGTGGGGTTGTAATGATTTCAGGCCAGTGGGGATGGAATGATTTCAGGCCAGAGAGGATGTAAGTGGTGTATGTTTATGATTTCCAGGCCAGTGGGGATGGGATGATTTCCAGCCAGCGGGCGATGCGGAATGATTTCAGGCCAGTGGTTACCAGTCGTTATGTTAACTGATCATTGTCCGGGGCACCACAGTCGCGTGGCGTGACTATGATGTCCCAGTAACGGCACTAAGACAGAGCGATGTAAACGATCTGGCTGCGACATCGATGGGTGTATGTTGTTTGTAGAGAGACCATATGTGCAAGCCCCACTGGGGATTGGTGTGCTGATTAGTCTTTCAGAGGCGCGTAGTTCCGAGAGAGTAGGGAGGTTGTGTATCTTCTCAGGCGCGGCGGAGAGATAGTACAGTGATGTTGTAATGATTTCAGGCCTACCCTGAACTATGTGGGGGGGGAGAAAAAAGGAAAAAAATGGGGGGATAAAAAAATGCAGCTCGTCCCTGCCTGGAAATAAACTCATACCTCAACAAAGCTCTTCTTCCTCAGCACTTCGCTCAGGTTAGACCTGGATGGATGGTTAAGCGGATCGGAATGGATGGATCGGTTAAGGGGATGGATGGATGGATTGGTTAAGGGGATGGACTGATGGATGGTTAACGGGGCATGGAAATGAGTGGATGGTTAAGGGGGAATGGAATGGATGGATTGGTCCGTAACGGGGATGGATTGGATGATGGTTATGGGGATGCGATGGTTTATGGGAATGGATGGATGGCTGCTTAGGGGGATGGATTGGTTATGGGCGGAAGGATGGATGGACGGGATGGGAAATGCATGGATGGTTATGGGGATGGATGGACTGGATGGTTAAGGGGATGGTGGATGATGGCTGTTTAAGGGATGGAATGGACTGATGGTTAAGGGATGGATGGATCGTATGGTTTAAGGGCGATGGATGCGATGGATGTTTAAGGGGATCGGAATGGACTGGAATGGTTAAGGGAGGATGGTTAAGGGGATGCGATGGATGGGATGGTTTAAGGGGATGGACAATGGATGGATGGTTTAAGGGCGATGATGGATGGATGGTTTTAAGGGGATGGATGGTTAGGGGATGGATTGGATGGATGGTTAAGGGGATGGATGTTTAAGGGATGGATGATGGTTTAAAAGGCGCCGATGGCAGCGACTCGGATGGGTTAAGGGGGAATGGATGGATGGATGGTTAAGGGAATCGATGGATGGATGGTTTAAGGGTAATGCGCATGGATGGATGGTTAACGGGGTATGGACTGGATGGGATTGGTTAAGGGGATGGATGGACTGGTTTAAGGGGATTCGGATGGTTGGATGGTTTAACGGGATGAATGGCTTAATGGGGAATAATGGAAAGTCAACTTCCCTATCATACTACTGTCTCTTCCTCCAGGTGTGGTGTGGAACACATCGACCACAACAAGCTGTCAACTCCATCAAAGTAGAAGTACACAGTCCAGGGAAGTTCAGGTACGATCTCTCACGCCATAATTTCATTCCTCTCCTGTATTACTCAATGCCACTTCCTCTTCCACTAACCCCATCTCTCTCCATATTAACTCTTTGTGGCCCTCAGTGTCTCTTGTTTACCTTATTTAATTTGAATGAGTGTGATTTAGACCTGGGACACCAGGTGTGGGGATTGCCTTGTCATTCTGGCCAGTGATGACCATTTCCTGTTTCCTGTTCAGGGTCCTGGGGTCTCTCCAGAACTTCCCAGAGTTTGCCAAGGCCTTCAACTGTCCCAAGAACAGCTACATGGTGCCTGACAATATCTGCCGAGTCTGGTGATACTGTAGTCTTGACACTAGCCTGCCCTGAGGCTGGTAGGGGGTGAGAAGTGGGCTTGTGTCCTCTTCCCCTTCCTAACCACCTCACCTTTCCCACTGACTGTTAGAGCACTAGTCTGGAACAGGGGTATGTTCTAGTCCCAGTCCTGCAGGGTGGACCAGGACTGCTACACTGACTACAGAACAAACAGATTCAATGGACTACAGAGTGCTGTTCATAGCCAGCTCCCAGACTCTTCACCAGATCAGCCAGGTCAATGCTTTCCACGGGATACAGTCACGTCAATTCACAATCTTATTTTTTTTTTTTTGTGTGTTTGAAAATGTACTTTTCAATTCTACTTTTTTTTCCCCCTGCTGCATTTCAATCATGATTAATTATTTTATTTGTATACAAAATGTGAGACTAATTTGAGCATCTTGAACAACAGACAAATATCCACTTATTCTAAACTGTAGCTCTGTTTGTCCAAAATTCTATTTGTTTTACACTGAGGTGGGCCTCAATATAAACCAAAATGTACACTATATCAATACATTCTAGATCAATATACGTTGACAGTAATCAATAGTCACACTAGGGGGATTCTATTCTATTGTATATTTAAGAAAATCACATTTTTATTTTACTGAATATACACCAATGAGTATAATAAGCATTTCATAAATGTTTTTCTGTATATGTTAAATGTTTCTAAATGGATGCCAACTATTTATGTCTACAAGCATTGCACCAAAAATGTAAGTTGTTGCCTTGGAATCAGTTGGGTGACTTAGCTGGTCAGGAATTGACATGCATCAAACATATTTTTATTTTACAGCAAGAATGTGACCATGATTCAAACTGCTCTGTCCAGCAGAGGAGGCTGGTGGGAGGAGCTATAGAAGGACGGTCTCATTGTAATGGCATCAATGGAATGGTACCAAACACGTGGAAACAACACGTTTCACTCCGTTTCCATTTTATTCCATTCCAACCATTACAACTAGCCCGTCCTCTTATAGCTCCTCCCACCAGCCTCCTCTGGTGTTCAGTATGTGTGTGTTTTTGTATTTTGGATGTGTGATTTTATCCGGATGTAACCACTACATTTTTCAAAAAACTGATGAAGCCTTGCATGAACCATGGTGCTACTGCTGTTTGTGTGTGTGTGTGTGTGGGGGGGCTGAGGAAGTCAGGTTTGTAGCTGGACCCCCCCCCCCCACACACACTGTTTACGCCAAAGAGTATTATTTTTTTTCACACACAGACACGGCAAACAAAACATGTCCGTGTTGATTTTCATCATTCGCACGGTGTCTTTAAGGTACAGATTTACTAAGTGTTACGTTTTTGTCTCTTTATTCCTTTCTGGGAGAATATTTGCGCCTGTTAAGGTGTTTGGTAAATCCTGGTTTGAAACACACTCTCCTTTTAGATTTTCTATGTAAGGGGAAATGAGGTTCAGTCCACAATGTGTCATGGGACTCAAAACATACCATTTCTCAACAATGCCACCCGTTTATGTTTCCATGTCCAGTCACGCAGCTTTCTGTGTGTATGTTCTCCCTCCTACACACACACACACACAACCATCTCACCTGTAGAACGACAGACGGATATACCTCAGTTGCCTGTATTTACATACTTTGTAATAAAAAAAAATCACGATGACAATAATGAGCACTTTTTTTTGGGGGGGGGGGGTTATAATAAATCCTTAAAGAGAATGTGGTATGTTTATGACTTATTCTTTGTGTGGGTAGAGTACATGAAAGGGAGGGTGTGTCACTGTGCCTCCAGGGTCTATCTGAGATGAAAACCAGTGGATGGACGTGTGCAGCCAGGCAACAGAGTTTTCCTTGGCTTTTTCCTAATCGCCGAGACAACCCAGCTCTGAGATCCAACCCAGCTCTGTGAGATCCAACCCAGCTCTGTGAGATCCAACCCAGCTCTGTGAGATCCAACCCAGCTCTGTGAGATCCAACGCTGCTCTGTGAGATCCAACGCTGCTCTGTGAGATCCAACGCTGCTCTGTGAGATCCAACGCTGCTCTGTGAGATCCAACGCTGCTCTGTGAGATCCAACCCAGCTCTGTGAGATCCAACGCTGCTCTTTTCTATACTGTCATTGTGCTACTACCTCATGTGTTTGGTTGAGGAGGTCCTATATGATTTAAAGCAGAGCTACTTCTTCCTTCCCTGGGGGGGGGCTGGCTCTCATCCACCTCTTCTGATTGGTTTTGAGCTGGCAAACCAGGTGTGTGTTTACAGAGACCTTAGCCAATCAATGACATTAGTTCAGAAACAAAAAATGTCAGGAAGGGACAAACAGAATACAGCATGACTGACTGTCAAGAACTGACCTCAGTCATTCCTCAACTGAACACACAAACTGTTAAACCATCCCGTTTTGCCAAACAGTCACAATAAGAGCGATGTGTTGTACCATTTGACCTAAGTCATTGGTTTTGGCTTTATTGTAACAAGTTGATCATTTAAGTCCTAGGGAGAGTAATGACTCCAGGACGGTGTCCCTCCACAACTCAAGTTGTTCCCCATTGACACTAGGTGAGTGTTTTTCAGGGTGTTTTGGCTGCGTTGAGGGACCTGGGTCATGTCCCCTGCTCAGACATTGCATGCATCAACTGACAGATTGATGTAACTTTCTCATGTGGTTAGCTGCAGTTACAATACCTATCCAGGCGTTGTGTGATCTGGCATGTGTCAGCAACGCCTGGGCAGAGGAACGCGCCCTCCCCTGAGCCTGGTTGGTGGAGAGAGTATCTGCAGTATCTTAATGGCCGCCCCGGGGACATGTTAAATATACCCCACACTGTCCTGCACCTGATTAGAAGCACATTTGTTGGCACTCAGGAGACAGCCTGCAGAGAGAGATACTGACACATGAGAGGGAGAGAGAGAGAGAGGCTTACTGAGAGGAGAGGGGGGGGGAGAGAGATAGATGAAAAGAGGTAGATAAAGGGAGAAATGCAAAGAGAAAAATATAGTAGGGTAAAGAGAGGGAGGGAGAGATGGAGGGACCGAGGTCGAGACACATCTAGAGATATGCTGAAGTTCACTGATTGCTGACCTGGGTGTGAAGGAAGGCTGGAGGTTCATATTTCATTCTCTCTCTGCTGGCTGTCAACACTGTGCCAATAAATGCCTTGTTATGCCTGCCATCCATGTCTCTTTCTGTCTCTCTCACTCTTTATTTCTGTCTCTCTCTCTCTTTATTTCTGTTTCTCTCTTTTGTGTATATATATATATATATATATGTGTGTGTGTGTAGCTCTCTCTTTCTCTCTCACTCACTGCTTGGCAGCTTGCTGTAGGTTAACACCACCCACTACCCTATGGTAGCAGAAGCAGCAACAGTGTTTCCACACCATTCCCACTCACACCTTCAGTGCTATTAGTGGCTACGCTACCTAGCGTCACAGCTAGCATTACAACACCTCAGCATGTTCCCGGCAACCTGCCTGCCATTTGGCTTGCTGGGTCACTGTGACCAAGTCAGAGTAGTTTGGTGGGGGCTGGTAGACATAGTCCCAGTCCCTTTTCATGTTTGCAACTCAGAGTGTTGAGAGTTTGACAATTTCAAGTCACCAAGACCTGTACTACTTGATAATAATAGTCCCATTCAGTGGTAGCATTCAGTGGTAGCATTCAGTGGTAGCATTCAGTGGTAGCATTCAGTGGTAGCATTCAGCGGTAGCATTCAGAGGTAGCATTCAGTGGTAGCATTCAAGGGACTTTACACTGGACTGAACAGAGGAAGAAGAGGGAGTGAGAGAGGTGTAGATAGTCAGATCTGGACAGATTGTCACAGTGTCTGTTTGACATTTACTGCACTGTGGTCAGCCATGTAGTCAGCACTGTGGGCAGCCATGTAGTCAGCCATGTAGTCAGCCATGTGGTCAGCC
>NW_019943306.1:152379-158639 GCF_002910315.2 Salvelinus sp. IW2-2015
CACACACATACTGGTACACACACACACACACACACACACACACACACACACATACTGCTGGCCCAGGCACACACTGACTGTACTTACTGCGTGGGAGGTGGTGCACATTTACTGTTGGGTGTGAAGTTCCTGTTAACTTCAGCAGGAATGTTTACACTTTAGAGTAGAGCCCACAGTGAAGTGTACTCTTATTTTAGAGTACCAATTTGCTTGGAAAGAGACACTTTACTCTACACTTGTTGTGGAGAACCCACTTATGTTGAAGTGTGCATACCTACTTTGAAGTGCACTAAGTATTATGTAATAATCACCTAACGTAACCTTGGTCTAAATTAAGGTCTCACAGCAGGACACTGGGCCTCACTCTCATACTGACCTACATCTAGACTACACATCTCGACTGCAGTCTGTCTTTCAGCCAGGGATGCTGTCTTCACAGGAAGTGGGGGGAAATGTTCTCTCATTTATAGCGGACCMATAGGGTTCAAATGACTAATGAGAGAAAGGTGCCGTTTGCAGCACAGACAGACAGGCTGTAGGAACAGATGTCAGAAGAGAGAGAGAGAGACAGTGGAGAGGGCCATGATCTCAACCATTACTGTGAAGTAAACACTGTGATCACACTGACAGACAGACAGCACTTTGGAATTAGACGAGGAGGGATCGTAGCCAGGAGGAGCCTGTTATGATAATGTCCAGCATTGATCAAAGTAAGAAATTAAATGTGGACAATCTCTCTGCACATTTGTGTCATTCATCATGTAACAATGTCATGTTTCTTACTGTAGACACAGATCATGGACAATGTATGTGACTGAAAACGGACATCTGTGGCCAATGTGGCTGGGTGCTGTGTCGTTGACGCTATGGTAACCATGACAACAGACAGTAGAATCCTGTGGGTCACAGACACTCTACATGGTGACATATCCCCCAGGAATTATTACAAACCCCATGTTAAATGACTGACATGGACTCAATCCAAGACACATTGTAGAGCAGTGCACTAGACCGCCTACAATACGCCTTTTAAAGACATTTTCTCTGATGTTTGCAGAGATCTGCATCCACGGTAAACACTTCTGTCAGCTAAAGTATAAATTCATTTTAAAAGCCTGATATAGCCTGTTGCCTAACAGAACAAAAAGCTTTCCTCTTGGTCTAACTAGGCAAAACAGGGACGCCATGTGGCAAGTTAGAGTACTGCATGCAGAGTTACATTTAAATCAACAGTATGTGAGAGAATTGAGTTTTAAAACTAGTGCAACCAGTAATCCTATCCAAGATCCACAGTGCCTGCTAACCATTTGATCAGCAATGACCTTGTTAAAGCTTTTTTCTTGTTATCACTCATTTTGCCTCTCTCTCACATACTGTTGATTTAAATTTAACTCTGCATGCAGTACTCTAACTTGCCACATGGCGTCACTGTTTTGCCTAGTTAGACCAAGAGGAAAGCTTTATGTTCTGTTACAACAGGCCCGGATTCAATCAAAGGCTCGTTATAGAGCAGGCCACTATATCAGGKTTTTAAAWMGAATACATACTTTAGCTGACGGTAGTGTTTACCGTGGKTGCAGAATTTGTGTTTGCAGAATATCACTGTAAGCAAAACACATCTGAAGACTGTTGCCACTTCCTAAATTCCCCCGAGGGTCTAAAATCTATGATGATTCAAACGCAGTGTTATCTCACGACTGTTTGAGAAGTGAGTTGGTAATACCTATTAATGGGGGACTAAAGATCCAGCCAACATTCTTTATGGAAACAGACCATAGAACACCCGGGCAGACCTGACATCAGTTTATGTTCTTGAGTCAGTGTAGTTTACATTACTTTAAGTGATGATCTGATTCTAGATCAGCACTCCGGGGTACTTTCCACCCTAGTTACAGGGAGGAACAGTACACTTAACCTCGATTGAGGTGCCTAACACCAACATGGTGTTTATGACCACATACTGTACATTGTGTTTTGAAGGAACAGCTTTGGCCTGAGGCGTTTATACACACCTATTTTCCCACCGACGTGTGCATTCCTGTGTAAAAAATAATCCAAGGTAAAAAAAACATGAATAAACACCTTAAATTCAATGTAGMTGTTGAGCTAATGCCCTGCACCTGGAAGTAATTTTATTACACAATAACATTTGGTGTACTCAGCATAAGTGACATAAGCAGGTKATTTAGAACCAAGGCCAAATGTATTAACATTTAGGAACTCAGTCAGGATTTCAACTTACTCTTGAGAGTTAGAATAACATAATTAACAAGGTTCAGTTTTCGAATTTGGTTGTCAATTTGGTTGTCCATCAGTAGTTTTCCTCTTGTTATGTCAGTCACTCACAGACACTCAATTAGCCCATGTCAGCAAACATGTTTTTTTGTTGTTGGTAAGTTAGTCTAATGGCCAGCTATCTAAACTTGTAGTAATCATGGCCAAATTACCGACCAGGCACGAAGGGCACGTGACCAGGGGCCCTGACCTCCATGTGGCCCCCATTGGTTTTGATTAATTAATGGAATAACAGAAAGGTGTCACATTAGTTTTTTCTCGCAAACATCCTTTCTGAATTTAAAAGTAATCCAAGAAGTAATCATCTAGTTTTTCCAAATTATCTGTAATCTGATTACAATATTTTTGCTGGTAAAATGTAACTGACAACTATCATTGTGAGCCGTCGTGCTTTAAAAGGCCAGACATCAACGTTCATTCTTCTCTTCCCTCTTCCTCCTTAACCTCCTCCATTACGAGAAGTGCTCGCACTCTCACTTATGGGGGTGGGGGAAAGAACAAATGGGAGACTTTTAGTAACCATGGCAACCACATCTGATGTTTTTGATAGGTATTACCAAAAGTGTGACACACACACACACACACACACACACACACACACACACACACACACACACACAGTTACAGAACCGATACTTTTATCACATCATGTAACAAGAGAAACTGATAATGGATAGCTGAAGGTTCATCCCCACACAAGGACATTACTTCACCACAGCTGAACCTTGGTGGGTTCATCACCAATCAAGGACATTACATCACCACAGCTGCTCACACTGAGAATTTCACAAGACAGTGGGTCATTTAGGTTCACAGGCATCTGGTACAGAAGGGTTGTTTTACTGTATGGCAGCACAGCCTTACATGCTGACTAGACCGGGCGCGTTCATGCATCCGCGTGCGCTATCCCTCGCATGTTTATTTTGTCCTCCCACACCGGACGCAATTGAAATATCAAAACAAACTCAGAACCAACTATAGTAATTTGGGGACAGTTTGAAAGCATGAAACATTTATGTCAATTAAGCTAGTTAGCTTGCTGTTGCTAGCTAATTTGTCCTGGGATATAAACATTGGGATGTTATTTACCTGAAATGCACAAGGTCCTCTACTCCGACAATTAATCCACAGATAAAGGGTAAAACCGAGTTTTGTTTCTAATAATCTCTCCTCCTTCAGGCTTCTTCTTCTTTGGACTTTATATGGCAGTTGGCAACCAACTTTAAGTTGCATTACCACCACCACCTGGACTGGAGTGTGGACCTCAGTTCATCTTTCAATCACRCACGTGGGTACAGTTGAAGTCGGAAGTTTACATACACCTTATCCAAATACATTTAAACTCATTTTTTCACAATTCCTGACATTTAATCCTAGTAAGAATTCATGTGATCCTACGCACTACCGGAATACGGGATCTCAACTTTCCCTAAACAACCCCTGCAATCCTGCAGGGCGTCCAAGTCAGACAAATATTCCTAAAAATATTTATAAATCATGCACATCACAACGTGAAAATTATACCAAAAACAGCTTAGCTTTGTTGGTTAATACCACCTATGGTGTCAGATGTTGAAATATATTTTACAGCGAACAGAAATCCCAAGCTCCTTGTGAGTGTAGCTTTCATGCTTACATTCAGCTAAGCCCCCAAATTAGCACCCAATGGCACGAAGAGTGCTGAAAAGCAATCACCATTAATCGCCCCTACCTTTGAAAATCTGTCGGATGTTTCCACTCACGACGCGCCCACCTCTCCCAGCCTACACAGACAAAATCTTCTTTTTGTGTCGATAAATATTTATTTCAATCACTTTTAATCACATAAAAACGCCATTTGGTTTGCCGCGTTATGATGAAAATCAAAAAGCCGTGTCTTCCGTCTCGACAAATCCCCCAACAAAAGTATCCGAATGGTCGTAGAAACATTCACAGTTCTTATAATCAATCCTCAGGTTTCTTTAAGTGTATTAAAAACATGATTTAAGCGTTATTTGGCTTAAGTGTATGAAAACTTCGAAACTTCAACTTGTACATGAAGCTGGCTTCCTGTTTTCTCAATGCAGAATGCCTGCAATATCGACCACTACTGCAGCTGCAGTTCAAATCTACCGCCAGTCCTGGCTACAGACGGCGCTCACCTGGGAATGCTGTCCCCCCACCCACTAAGCCAACAATATTCGTTTTTTTTCCGTGTCTCTACTCCATGTTCTATGTCCAGTACATTGTACCTGCCTGTCCCAACTTCTATCAGCTGTGATGGCTCCGTTGCCAGTGATGTTAATGGCAGCGTCATAGTGTTCATAGTACGTCCAACAATCTGTGCTTAATACTTACTTACATAAACCCACGTATGTTACTTGCCCAGAACCCCATCATCGGGTACCATTTCTCCACCCCGGCGCCGTCAACATTTTCAACATGGTTCGATCTCATCTTGCTCCTGTGGTATTCTCCATCGTAGTTATTGGTCCAACCATACGGGCACTGACATGGAAATCTGTTGGCGGCAGTGAAAGACAATGAACTGGACATCCTTGCTTGACAGAATGTGGGTTGCTGTTGAGCGCCTAGTACCCTAATTTCATGCTGAGCATTCATTTTATCGTAATATCAGTGCCTTGCTTTGATTTTTCTTCTTAATACACTTCTGTCTTCAAGTTTTATCAGCAACACTATACTTCTCCTATAAGCCTCTGAATACCGACTCATATTGTAAGTAGGGAACTCATGTCACTAGCTATTATATTCCAACCAGAACCTAAGGATACGGAGATCCTCACAAGAGTGCACTCTCCCTTTTAGTGAGACCATGATGTGCTGCACCGTGTACCAAGCCACTTGTAAGCTACACATTATGATACAACACATACGTAACAACAGTCATGATCTAATATATTACTCCCACCAGCTCTCACTAAACAGAGTCCAGTGAGTAGTCAGTATCGATAACACTAGTAGACCGACTCTCTTCAGCCTCGTCAAGGAAGAGCTCCTGCCACATTACTCCACTCTCTATATATACTCGCCTGACATAATACATGTGATAAGCCCACAGGAATGCTCAGAGGTCTATTGCCAGCAGCAATCGGGTACAGTAAGAAGACAAGTAGCGTATTTTCTAGTAAAATGTCATTGCTTCGTGCGGTTATCAGATGCGAGAATAATTACGCAGCACAGGACAACTAGAGAGCGATGATTTAACAGGTCATGGACGATCAATATAGATGTTAAACACTAGAACCGATATATTTCGCTTCTTTAAGGGTATTTGAAAAGAGGATTAGGACGAGGTATAACCCCAAAGAAACAGTTAGCGCATCGCAAAATTTGTGTCCGTCTAAGACTATTAGTAAACGTTCTTATAGCGTGAAAACACCAAGGATATCAATATGTCCACGGCTGTATTGACACAACAGTCGTATGCCGTTCACACCATCTAAACTGCACCCTGGACCCTGTCTCCAATCCGCGCGCATTTCTCCTACTTAGAGTACTATCATCTGATGGTCTCTGGTCAGCAAAAAATGCTTGTGACCAAAGCGCATTGTGCGAGGCAGAAGTGAGGGCGCTTATTCAATTAATGTAACCTGAGACTTCAGTTTATACACCAGCTCTGTCAATTGTCTGCCCAGCTCTGTCAAAGCTTTATAATGTGGGAAGCTTAAAAACGAGTAAGGACTACCTGAAACATTTGACCCAAGTTAAACACGTTTAAAAGTGCAGATGCCAACCAAAACTTGAGCTATATTTAAGAATGCATTACGAGTGTCTAAACTTCTCTGAAAGAACACTCACTGGGGATGTGAGGAAGAGATAATTAGAGATATGCTCATATCTAATAAGCTAATCCGAGAAGTTCGTCCCAGTTCCATCGTACCTCATTGCTGGTGCAGATAGATGAGTCTAACAAATTCTTAAAATAAACTGGTGTCTATCCTAACTGGTCCCTAAAGAGCGAGAGA
>NW_019943306.1:158664-161603 GCF_002910315.2 Salvelinus sp. IW2-2015
AGTGGCTTCTTCCTTGCTGAGCGGCCTTTCAGGTTATGTCGATATAGGACTCGTTTAGCTGTGGATATAGATACTTTTGTACCTGTTTCCTCCAGCATCTTCACAAGGTCCTTTGTTTTWAAAATTATTTATTATTATTATTWWTTTTTTTWWATTGAATATTGGAAAGATACAATATACTTGCAGTGAAGCTGCTCAACAACCACATCACACCAGTCATCCAACAGATTCCCATTCAGAGTGACACACAGATGCATCCAGGGTCAACYCCCTGCTCAAGGGTATGTTGACTCATCTACCACCAGGCCAAAAAACGTGAACCCGAACCCTCCAAGATCCCCTCACGGTTCCCCAATAGCTGTCCCTCAACCATTCGAGACCCCTCCCACAGTCCCCCCAGGGAGAAAAATAAAATGCAATTAATTCCATTCCCCACCCCGAAAAACCCCACAATGCACCAACAACCAAGAGAATGAACTAAAGAGAAAAAAGGAAAAGACAGAAGAAAACAGCAAACAACAATGCCAAAAAATAAATAATTTAAAACTAAGGACATCAAGGACAACTAAAATCATAACAGCAATGCCAACTGTATATGTTTGTGTGTGCATGTCTCTCACTATTACATGTGTGTGTGTGTGTTCTTGTATGTGTTTATTTGAATGACCTTTTAAAAAAAATGTTTTTACTTTTATCTTTGACTATCATTCTATCTCTCACACAGCAAGTCCACTCCCACTTGTCTCCAATTCCACATCCCAACCCTCAGCTTCCCTCAGCCCATCCGATCTATCTCTGCTGCCCACCCACTTTGGGTTTCTACGCAACACATATCTTTCAACTATGCTGTGATGTATAACGTACAATTTCAATCTATCTAATCGAATAGAATGTACAGATTGCGATTTGAAGATAAATACTTTTACTAAGAGTATTAGTATATTAGTAATTGACTGACCTGGTCTTTCCAGATCTCCTAACAGTACTATTTCTAGGGTCAATTTTAGATCAATGCTATGCAGTTTCAGCCATTCCTGAACCTGAGACCAGAAACAGGCTACCTGAGGGCAATATCAAAATAAATGGTCTATTGATTCTGTATCCTCACAACAAAATCTGCAGAGCTTCGATGATTTTTTCCCCCAAATATTCAACATTTTGTTGTTGGCAAAGAATTCTATATAATAATTTTAGCTGAAAAGCACYAAGTCTTGAATCTTGCATTGTTTTATATATCAACTCATACACCCTGTACCATGGAATCGGTACATCAAAAATCTCTTCCCAACTATTTTGCAATCTGTATGGCACAGTTGTCAACATCCTTGTCCTCAAATGAAACTGATACACTTTCCTATTTATGCTATTTTTATTCCTCCGCCAGTTTTGATCCTCTATATTGGGCAGACAGACCAGTTCCCTACCTCCTCCCGCTGCCACCTGCCMCCTCCATTTTTGGGGTAATGCTGTAATCAATTGGTTGTACTCTTGGATTGAGCAGACCTTCCCGTGCAATTCTGATAACTCCATGAAGGACATAACTCTACCATTCCAATTTACAATATCATTTAAGAACAAAATACCCCTTTCAAACATCTTTCCCATAAATACAGGTATTTTATCAACCAGCACATCTGAGTTCAGCCATATTATCTGTTGTAATATTTGTTCTATCTTTTCAGGGGGATGAAATTGAAATTGTAGCCAGGTCTGCAATGCTTGTTTGAAAAAGAGAGATACTTTGAAAAAATTATAATTTTCTATTAATCAAAAATGAGTCAAGGCAATCTGCACAAAAGCAAAAAGGCCATTTTTAAACAATGGATGAGCTTTTCTTAGTAATCTACTTGAGAACCATTTAGGGTTTAAATAAAACTTTTGAATGAGTGAAGCTTTTAGAGAGAGGTTTACAGCTTTTCTATTTAATAATGTCAACCCACCCAATTCATATTCATTATATAGATAGGCATGTTTTATTCTGTCTGGTTTAGCATCCCAGATAAAGCGAAATATTTTTTGCTCATATGATTTGAAAAACGAATCATCAGGAAGCGGCAGTGCCATAAGTGAGTAAACTAAGATATGACTAAGGAGTTAATCAGGGCAATTTTTCCATAAATAGACAGGTATTTACCTCTCCATGGTTGCAGGATCTTGTCTATTTTTACAAGTTTTCTATTGAAATTCATTGTGGAGAGCTTATTTATATATTTTGTGATACGAATACCGAGTATGTCTACTTCACCATCAGCCCATTTTGTAGGTAATCTGCAGGGTAATGTCAAAGTTGTATTTTTAAGGATCCAATACGTAATATTGTACACTTATCATAATTAGGTTTTAGTCCAGAGAGTACAGAAAAGTTATCTAGATCTTCAATGAGACATTGCAGGGATCTAGCTTGCGGACTTAATATYAAACTTGAGTCATCGGCATACATGGACACCTTTGTTTTTAAGCTTTGGWTTTCTAATCCTCTAATGTTGTTATTGGATCTGATTTTAATCGCTAGCATTTCAATGGCCATAACGAATAGATATGGTGACAGCGTACACCCTTGTTRAACTCCTCTTGACAATTCAAAACTCTGAGAAGTAGCCGTTATTTACTATTTTACACCTGGGGTTGCTATACATTATTTTTTACAAATTTTATAAGAGAGAACGCATCTCCTTCCTGAGTGGTATGACGGCTGTGTGGTCCAATGGTGTTTATACTTGCGTACTATTGCTTGTACAGATGAACGTGGTACCTTCAGGCATTTGGAAATTGCTCCCAAGGATGAACCAGACTTYTGGAGGTCAACAATTRTTTTTCTGAGGTCTTGACTGATTTCTTTTGATTTTCCCATGATGTCAAGCGTAGAGAGAATGAGTTTGAAGGTGGGCCTTAAAATACATCCACAGGTACACCTCCAATTGACTCAAATGATGTCAATT
>NW_019943306.1:161986-171661 GCF_002910315.2 Salvelinus sp. IW2-2015
GCGCGCCAAATTCAAAATTATATTACAATAAAAACAGTCTTTCATGAAATCAACACCTGAAAGACCCAAAATTAAGCTACACATGTTGTGAATCCAGCCAACAGTCTGATTTCAAAAATGATTTACGGGGATAGCACACCAACAATTATGTTAGCTCAGTACATAGCCACAAAAAACACAGTCCATTTTCCCAGCAAAAGATAGCTTTCACAAAAACAAAATAGAGATAAAATGAATCCATAACCTTTGAACATCTTCACACATGACACTCGCATAATGAACATCATGTTACACAAAACATTTATGTTTTGTTCGATAATGTGCATATTTATATCCACAAATCTCGGTTTACATTGGCGCCATGTTCAGAAATGCCTCCAAGATAACCGGAGTATTTAACAGAGAAGCCACGTCAATAACAGAAACACTCATCATAACCTTGATGAAAGATACAAGTCTCTTAAGAATAGGTTATGGTCGGTTGAAATATATCGGATTATGTTTGTTAAACAACCTGAGGATTGATTATAAAAAACATTTGACATGTTTCTACGACCATTACGGATACTTTTTGGAATTTGTCGAACGGAACCAAGGCTTTGATTTCTGAACATAATGCGCAACCCAAATGCGTTTTTTTTGTGAAAAAGTAAATATTTATCGAACAAAAATAACATTTGTTGTGTAACTGGGAAAGTCTCGTGAGTGGAAACATCCGAAGATTATCAAAGGTAAGGCGATTCATTTTTATTGCTTTTCTGACTTTCGTGACCTTGCTAATTTGGGGCTAGCTGTTGTAGCATTGATTGCAAACTCACACAAAAGCTTGGATTTCTTTTGCTGTAAAGTATATTTTCAAAATCTGACACGATAGGTGGATTAACAACAAGCTAAGCTGTGTTTTGGTATATTTCACTTGTGATTGCATGATTACTAAATATTTTTAGTAATATTTATGCATTTAGCGCCCTGCAATTCTAGCGGTTGTTTAGGAAAGTGATCCCGTAAAAGGGATCCATAGCGCAGAGAAGTTAATGCAACTGCGGTGTCAGATTTTTAAAAAACTTTACGAAAAAGCACACCATGCAATAATCTGAGACGGAGCTCAGAACAATAGCCAAATTAGCCGCCATGTTGGAGTCAACAGAAATACGAAATTACATCATAAATATTCCCTTACCTTTGATTATCTTCATCAGAATGCAGTGCCAGGAATCCTAGTTCCACAATAAATCGTTGTTTTTTTTCTCGATAATGTCCATTACTTATGTCCAATTAGCTAATMTTGCTACCATGTGTAGAACAGTGTCCAAACGCTCGCCCAGATGCAGGCAAACGTCGGACGAAAACTTCAAAAAGTTATATTACAAGTCGAATAAACTGGTTAAATTAAGTAGAGAATCAATCTTCAGGATGTTGTTATCATTTATATCCAATAACGTTCCAACCGGAGAATTCTTTTCAGTCTCTATAAGTAATGGAACGCAAGACGACACGATGAGGAAAGCACGTGACCAGGAACTGGCCATCTGCCAGACCACTGACTCATTCCCCTCCCATCCGGTCCCACAACACAGCATAAGCTTCATTCCACGTCCTACTGACTGCTGACATCTAGTGGAAGGCGTATGAAGTGCAWACAGATCCATAAATTACAGGGATTMGAATAGGCGATGACTTTCACAACGCCCACTCTCAGAATTTTGACTTCCTGTTTGGATTTTTTCTCAGGTTTTTGCCTGCCATATGAGTTCTGTTATACTCACAGACATCATTCAAACAGTTTTAGAAACTTCAGAGTGTTAAACTTCTATCCAATAGTAATAATAATATGCATATATTAGCATCTGGGGCAGAGTAGGGGGRAGTTCCCTATGGGCACGAAATTCATCCAAAAGTGAATGCTGCCCCCTATCATAAAGAAGTTAACAAGAAATGTGTGGAGTGGTTGAAAAACGAGTTTTAATGACTCCAACCTAAGTGTATGTAAACTTCCGACTACTGTATATGCTCCTAAAAACCAATGAGGAGATGGGAGAGGCGGGACTTGCAGCGCATCAAGCGTCACAAATAGAACCAAGTTCTATTTTAGTGCCTGGCTACGCAGACGGTCGTTGACGTGCGAGAGCAGTGTGGATGCAATGATTGAATAACATGTACGTACACACTTTTTATTTTTTTTGTGGTTTGGTCAGCATGTTATACTAGATAAACATCCATCTCTATGTACAGATTGAGTACAGACAGATCCTTTATGAAACGTCATGTATGAGTCACAGATAGGAAGGCAGTATAAGATCACACATTGACACTGACAGTCAATAAGGACTAGATTATATCAGATTCACGCTAGCCGGCGGTGTCTGATGTGGAACTGTGTTAGAGCTGTCAAATCCACAAGCGACTCCCATCATTGTACCTAAAGAGGGACAATGCCATTGGCTGCACGGAGTTGCGTTAAGCCAAATCCCATGCAGCCTTGTTTACAAGTTGGAACACTGAAACATGTGATGTAATCTGCACCTCCGTTAGGAAACCAGGATTTCTATCAGCCTATTTGAGCTTCATTAAGTCTATATAACCTACACATTCTTGTTCTGAACTTCTAATGTGAGTGGGACTGGTGTGGCTTCATGACAATGATCACAAGCGCAGCTGCTCTTTTTGACAGCTCCAACGCACAAAACATTAACAAACTTAACACTTGATCTGATTGAATCTAGGCCTAAAAGTAATTTGGGCGTGCCGGTAGATTCTGCCTATTATTTACAGACATGCACAATGAAAATATCTGCTAAGACAGAAAAACCCAGTTTCCTTGGTGCTTTGCTTTGTCTTCTATTCAGCTTCCTGTCGTCGGGAGGTGAGTTCCAACATGAAGCACAAGGACTAGACGTCTCTTCTGTTGGGAGAGAGGGCAGGTGTTCATACCCAACTTCATCATATCCAAACTGTAACATGTATTTTCTCACACACACACACACACACACACACACACACACACACCGTACCTAGGCGAAGACAACATAGACTACCACCATGCAGCCAACGATCCATGCCACCATCAGTAGAGCAGGAAACAGCCTGCAGGACGACTCCACCTGACCTGAAGCTGCATAATATAACACATCAGAACACCTCAACACACAACTGGACACAGTAGCTCTTGGTCATGGTCCCCTCTTAACACAATTCATTGTTAAAAGTCTAAGCCGTTGTGAGGGGGTTGTAAGCTAACATATTGAACTGTTTGAAGACGGTCATAGTATGGATCATTTAGCTATTTGATTTGGAATTTGAGGACCCCTTTAGGTGTAAAAAAAAGTATATAAAAAAGTATTTAATAAAGTATTTATTTTGGCCTTCACCACTATAGTCCAGAGAAACGCATTGAATAACACATTCATAAATGGCAAAAATAATTACAAACAAGGTTTTGAAGTGTTTGTTCTACATCTAMGAGATATAAGTATCAAGACACAAGGCGATGCAGACACAGGAGGCAGATGGTTAGAGTCTTACAATGTTAATTAATCCAAKGGGTTAGGCAAGAGAATGGTCGTGGACAGGCAAAAAGGTCAAAACCAGATCAGAGTCCAGGAGGTACAGAGTGGCAGACAGGCTCGTGGTCAAGGCAGACAGAATGGTCAGGCAGGCGGGTACAAGGTCCAGAAACAGGCAAGGGTCAAAACCGGGAGGACTAGAAAAAAGGAGAATGCAAAACGCAGGAGAACGGGAAAAACGTACAAGACGAAATGGCACAGAGAGACAGGAAACACAGGGATAAATACACTGGCCCAGAGAGACAGGAAACACAGGGATAAATACACTGGCACAGAGAGACAGGAAACACAGGGATAAATACANCAGAGAGACAGGAAACACAGGGATAAATACACTGGCACAGAGAGACAGGAAACACAGGGATAAATACACTGGTACAGAGAGACAGGAAACACAGGGATAAATACACTGGCCCAGAGAGACAGGAAACACAGGGATAAATACACTGGCCCAGAGAGACAGGAAACACTGTCACGGCTGTTGAAGGATGAGGACCAAGGTGCAGCGTGGTGAGCGTACATTTTACTTTATTTAAGAATGACGCCGACAAAAAAACAATAAACCATACAAAACAAATCGTGAAGCTAAAGGCAATAGTGCCAACAAACAAAAACAACCTCCCACAAAGAACGGTGGGGAAAAAAGGTACCTAAGTATGGTTCCCAATCAGAGACAACGATAGACAGCTGTCCCTGATTGAGAACCATACCCGGCCAAAACATAGAAATAGAAAATCATAGAAACACAAAACATAGAATGCCCACCCCAACTCACGCCCTAGAGACATAAAAAGGAACTCTAAGGTCAGGGCCTGACAAACACAGGGATAAATACACTGGCACAGAGAGACAGGAAACAGGGATAAATACACTGGGGAAAACAAGCGACACCTGGAGGGGGTGGAGACAATAACGAGGACAGGTGAAACAAATCAGGGCATGACAATAAGAAAGCTCAGGAAATATATTTAAAACATTTTTTTACACATATTCAATCCTTTTTTTGGGTATGCACAAAACTACTTTCATACTTCCATACATTTTTTTGAACCGGTACCGGTTACCTTTAGACAAGTCATGTGACAATTGTGGGGGTCATAGAGCAAAATGAGAGTCTCCCCTTTCCATACAGTGGTCATAATAGTTTTGTAGGTCAAACTGTTTGGAAGCTACAGACGTTTTCGTGAGAAGACCGATATTCGGGATGTCTCCCGGTCTGACAAACACCGCTCTAGCTCTGCCACCTTTCACCGCAGATCTCTCATGTCTCACCGNCATGTCTCACCGCTCTAGCTCTGCCACCTTTCACCGCAGATCTCTCATGTCTCACCGCTCTAGCTCTGCCACCTTTCACCGCAGATCTCTCATGTTTCACCGCTCTAGCTCTGCCACCTTTCACCGCAGATCTCTCATGTCTCACTGCTCTAGCTCTGCCACCTTTCACCGCAGTTGTCTCATGTCTCACCACTCTAGCTCTGCCACCTTTCACCGCAGATGTCTCACTGCTCTAGCTCTGCCGTCTTTTACCGCAGATGTCTCATGGTCTGACAAACACTGCTCTAGCTCTGCCACCTTTCACCGCAAAAGTCTCATGTCTCACTGCTCTAGCTCTGCCATCTTTCACTGCAGAAGTCTCATGTCTCACTGCTCTAGCTCTGCCACCTTTCACCGCAGATGTCTCACTGCTCTAGCTCTGCCGTCTTTTACCGCATTTGTCTCATGGTCTGACAAACACCACTCCAGTTCTGCCACCTTTCACCGCAGATGCGGAAGTGCAACATCGCCGGATGCGGTGGCTTAAGATTCATCAGGTGCAAAAACTGATATCTCTATCTTAAACTGACAGATTTTTTAAGGGGATTTTTAAAAAATGTATTACTTAGATCGACTCTAGAGGGTTAAACCATGCTAAAACACAGCCCACAAATCCTCAAAGTTGCTAAATGACTGTGCCTGTGGAATATGCAGCCAAGTCACCCGTGATACAAGTCAGTGTTCGACATCCATCCARGTCTGAGGAGATGACGTGGAAAGCGGCCACTAGGGGCAACAGTGAGCGCTGTGACTTTCAAATAGGTTTCAGATTAGCTAAAGTGTTTTGGATGGGGATGGTGGATGGGTGTAAGCATTTGTTTTGTTTTAATTGTTTTAAGCCTATCCCAAACCTTAACCCTTACCTTTAACCCTTACCTTTAACCCTTACCTTTAACCCTTACCCCTTACCTTTAACCATGAATGTTTCTCATAAAGAATCCCTTTAGTAAATGTATTTTAACTAGTCAAGAACAAATTCTTATTTACAATGATTGCCTACCCTGGCCAAACCCTAACCCAGACGACGCTGGGCCAATTGTGTGCCGCCCTATGGGACTAATCCAGCCTGGAAACGAACCAGGGTCTGTAGTGACTCCTCTAGCACTGAGATGCAGTGCCTTAGACCGCTGCGCCACTCGGGAGCCCCTTGTATACAGATGCTTGGTAAGCATACCATCAATAAAATACAAGTATTTATTTTAGCCTAAAGAAATCACTCATTTACTCACTCACTCACTCACTCACTCACTCACTCACTCACTCACTCACTCACTCACTCACTCACTCACTCACTCACTCACTCACTACACAGTTTTGAAGAGAGAGTATTGAAGAGGTTTCTTACCTCTTGGCTCCATGGTTCCTCTTCACTGACCTTCTGGTCACCTTGGATCCTACTGTATAAGAGCAGTGGTGACTTGATGTTTACATCTGGCAGGGCGGCTACGGACTGAGCAGGGGGGTGAATACACACTCAGTCCGCACCGGATACAGCTTCTAAAATGAAACTCATTCACATGCACGCACACACTCAGACAGAAAACACACACACACACACACAGATTGACACATGGAGAGTACACACACGTCCCCATTGGCCTAATTGTCTAAACTCAAATGGCCCTTACGCCTCTAGAGAATGCTATCTCTAGAAAAACACACAAATGATTGCATCACACACCAACACACATGAAGGCCTACAGTGGCAGACCATGTGAAAAGGTAAGTAAATGCATGGCAGAAAGCCATAACTTAAAGTGTGTGTCTGAGTGTATCAGGGGTCACAGCAAAACATAGACCCCACGTTTTGGGAAATCTAAAGGYAGGATAGCTGTTTCCATAACAACCATTTCTCTGTGGGCCTGGTCCCAGCTGTGAAAGACCCAGGTCTCCTCTTCAGATCTCCCCCAGGAGCAGCACCTTTAGCTGGGGAGCATTCCCCTCTCTGTCCGCAGGGAGGCCTGGAGCTCCAACCCCGGCCCCAGTGAGGCCACAGACAAGCAGTAAGGCAGGTGAAGAGGAAAATGGAGATCATTAACTATCATGGAAATGAACTTCACAAGATGTGCAATACAAGCTCCTCGAGTGACTTTACAACTTTGTGACTAATGACAGGTTATTTTAGGTTGAATACCTCCCTCCAGTCTACCACTCGTCAGACTGGGGGAGCACAGAATCCAACGTCACCGAGTTTCATGAAATCACAAGTGCAATACATCAAAATAAAGCTTAACTGTGTTAATCCATCGCCGTGTCAGATTTCAAAAAGGCTTTATCTGAGGATAGCGCCCAGCACAACAAATGCATGACAAATAATTTTCAACCAGGAGTTGCGACACAAAATCAGAAATAGTGTATATTATATGCCTTACTTTGAAGATCTTCTTCTGTTGGCACTCCAAAAGGTTCCAGTTACATACAAATGGTAATTTTGTTCGATAATGTCCTTTATATCCATAAAAACTCAGTTAGCTGGTGAGCTTCAGTCAATAATCGACTCGGTTTCCCTCCTTCAAAATGCATACAAATGAATCCCAAACGTTACCAATAAATTATCCAAACAAGTCAATCAACGTTTATATCAAACCTTAGGTACCCTAATACGCAATAAACGATAAATTTAAGACGGAGAATCGTTATTGTCTTTACCGGAGAAAATACCAAGAATACTCTCATTCACACGCTTGGAAACACACAGCCAAAATGGGAGCCACTAGAAAAACTACAATTTCTGGCTCATTTTTCAAAAACAAGCCTGAAACTCTTTCTAAAGACTGTTGACATCTAGTGGAAGCCTAGGAACTGCAATCGGGCACGATTTCACCCATTTATAAAGTGCCAGCCATTGAAATCAGAGGTAGGATGACATTTTGGGGGGGGGGGGGATTGTTTGTCTCTCGGTTTTGCCATTTCAGTTCTGTTGTACTCACAGACATTATTTTAACAGTTTAGAAACTTTAGAGTGTTTTCTATCCAAATCTACCAATATATGCTATCCTAGCTTCTGGGCATGATTAGCAGGCAGTTTACTTTGGGCACGCTTTTCATCCGACGTCAAAATACCGCCCCTATCCAAAGAAGTTAAGACATGAAGGTCTTCAAGTGCAGTCGCACAAACCATCAAGCACTATGATGAACTGGATCTAATGAGGACTGTCACAGGTCAGGAAGACTCAGAGTTATCTCTGCTGCAGAGGATAAGTTCATTAGAGTCACCAGCCTCAGAAATTGCAACCAATAAATGCTTTACAAATTTGTCACAACAAATCTCAACAAAGTGTTTAGAGGAGACTGCGTGAATCAGCCTTCACTGTTGAAATACAAGAAAGCACTACTAAAGGACACCAATAATAAGAAGAGACTTGCTTAGCCAAGGAACACACGCAATGGACATTAGACCAGTGGAATCTGTCCTTTTGTCTGATGAGCCCAAATTTTCGATTTTGGTTCCAACCGCCGTGTCTTTGTGAGACGCAGCGTAGGTGAACGGATGATCTCCGCATGTGTGGTTCCCACGGTGAAGCATGGAGGAGGAGTGGATGGTGTGTGGTGCTTTGCTGGTGACACTCTGTAATAATTTAGAATTCAAGGCACACTAACCAGCATGGCTACCAGAGCATTTTGCAACAATATGACATCCTATCTGGTTTGCTCTTAGTGGGACTAACATTTGTTTTTCAACAGGATAATGACCCAACACACCTTCAGGCTGTGTAGGGCTATTTGACCAAGAAGGAGAGTGATGGAGTGCTGCATCAGATGACCTGGCCTCCACAATCACCTGAGTTCAACCAAATTGAGCTGCTTTGGGATGAGTTGGACTGCAGAGTGAAGGAAAAGCAGCCAACAAGTGCTCAGCACATGTGGGAACTCCTTCAAGACTGTTGAACATTCCAGTTGAAACTGGTTGAGAGAATGCCAAGAGTGTGCAAGGCAAAGGGTGGCTACTTTGAAGAATCTAAAATCTAAATGTTATTTGATTGTTTAACACTTTTTTGGTTACTACATGATTCCACATGTGTATTTTCATGTTTTATGTCTTCACTATTATCTACAATGTGAAATAGTTTGTTTTTTAATAAGAAAAACCCTGGAATGAGAGGTGTGTCCAAACTTTTGACTATGTATATTTAGTTAACTATTTAGCAGTCGTATGGCTGTGTGTGTGTGTGTGTGGGTGTTGTGTGTGTGTGTGTGTGTGTGTGTGTGGGTGTGTGTGTGTGTGTGTGTGTGTGTGTGTGTGTGTGTGTGTGTGTGTGTGTGTGTGTGTGGAAGTCTTGTACTGCATCAACAAATGGAGTGTTGAGTATTATTGTGAATGCAGGGGTCAGTGAGAGAGTCTCCTATGTCCTCCTCCCCCTCTCCCTATACCTTCTCTTCTCTTCTCATCCCCCTCTCCCCTATTCTCCTCTTCTCCTCCTCTCATCCCCCTCTTCATCCCCCTCTCCCTATGTCCTCCTCTTCTCCTCCTCTCATTCCCCTTCCCCCCTACCCTCTGTATCCCCTCTCCCTATTCTCCTATTCTCCTCGTCTCATTCCCCTCTCCCTCTACCTCTTCTCATCCCCTCTCCCCTATGTCCCTCCTCTTCTCCTCCTCTCATCCCCCCTCTCTCATCCCCCTCTCCCCTATTCTCCTCTTTCTCCTCCTCATTCCCTCTCCCCCCTACCCCTCTTCTTATCACCCTCTCCCCTATGTCCTTCATTCCTCGTCTCATTCCCTCTCCCCTCTACCCTCTTCTCATTCCCCTCTCCCCTATGTCCTCCTCTTCTACAGACTGCGTGTGACGTGCTTTACGCG
>NW_019943307.1:0-9081 GCF_002910315.2 Salvelinus sp. IW2-2015
GCAGATGAAGTGTGAGCCTACTTGGTTCTCCTCCAGATACCCATTGCTGCCTCCCGGTGGTCTCTAAGCCCCTGCAGATCCCACAGTCCTGCTGGCCGTCTGAGCCGTGCCAGGGGCCCAGTTCTGTAGCAAGCGCTGCATCAGACCTGATCCAGGAACCAGAAGTGGAGATGAACAGGTGAAGCTGCAGGCCGACCAGACGTGGGATGAGGTGGGCGTTGGCAGCCCTTTCTGTCCCCCAGTACTGAAGCGCTCTGTAGTTGATGTGAGACCAGGTCAAACGGTGGTGCTCTCTGCAGTAGCTCAGGGCCTCGTTCCACCGTCAGGTGTTCTCACGGATCAATATAGGTTGTCTGAGCAGAAATTAAGATAGGTAAAGATAGATACATGAGCCCATCAACAAATAATGGCCAGGATTGTGATCATTTAGACCTCTGCTCGTGTAATATAACATCTTTGAAACAACATAAAACCACTGCTAAACAAAAAAAGAGACGGTTAGGCTTTCAAACATGTCAAAAATGGTGATATTATGTGTGAAAGTTACCCTTGACTTACACCTTGACTTTTGCATTTGGGCATAACAGTGGAGAATACCGACAGGCTCTGAGTACTGTATGGACAGTCTCACCACTGTGCGTTTATATTTAGGCAGAAGTATTGTTCAGTAGTCCGCTTGTGTAATGCTGTGTTGACTTTCTGTGTCTTGGCAAGCTCAGTGTTGATTGATGTTGTACATTCTCAGTAGTAAGGTGTTTAGTAGTTCGCCTCCTCAAGTTGAACATCGCAGCTGTTGGTATTGAACGTAGTTGGTGAGGACGATGAGGAATTTTTTGGACATAGCAGTTAGAAGCACTTGTAGGTGAGAATCAGTAGTCACTTTCTTCTTAAGTTGAGTGTTCAGTAAGTTAACATTTCAGTGAAGCATGTCTGTTTGTAGTTGGTGCTGACGATGAGAAAATGCTTGAAAATGTACAGTAGGTGCTCTTTTCTTATTTAGGTGTTTAGTAGTTAGCTTTTCAGTTGAAAATGTTCTGTGGAATTACATATAGTAGGTTATAGATGCGATGTTGCAGGTCGGCAGGCAGGTTGGTTTCATGAGAACATACTTGGTATTGACAGTGGTTTTAAACGAAAGTCAATCGCGGTCAGAGGTTAGGTGGTTCAGTAGTTAACTGTTCAGTAAGACTTGCTTTGGTAGTGAGTACTTGGTACCGATGAAGGGATGGTTTTTGAACAGGTACAGTAGTCGCTGGGTCAGAGTGTTTAGGTGTTCAGTAGTTAACTGTTCAGTTGAAAACATGTCTGTGGTATTGAAGTAGTTTGGTACTTGGTGAGGTACTGTGTGGATTAGGGACAGTAGAACACTTGTAGGTTTAAGTAATCAGTAGTCACTTTCTCTCTCAGTTGAACAGTAGTCAGGCTCAGATGTTAACAGTCTTTCAGGTGTTTTGAAGACATGTTCTGTGGTATTGGTGTGAGGTATGAGATGTAATGACTTTGAACAGGGTACAGTAAGTTTTCATGTTCTGTAGTACTGTTTAGTGTGTTCATTAGAAACATGCACTTGGTATTGAGGTGAGTTGTTTTTGAACAGGTACAGTAGTCAGTGGGTCAGAGGTTAGGTGTTCAGTAGTTAACTGTTCAGTAGAACATGTTACTTGGTATTGGATGTAGTTGGTACTTAGGTGGTTGAGGGGACTGTTGTGGATAGGACAGTAGAGGTCAATTGTGTTACAGTAAGAGTTAGTCACTCCCTCGTAGTTGAGTATCTAGTTTAACATTTCAAATTGCATGGTATTACGTGGTAGTGTGCTGAGTGATGTTTGAACAGGTACAGTAGGGTTCATGTTAGATACTTGTTATAGAACTGTCAGTGAAACATTGACTGTGGTATTGATGTAGGAGTTTTGGACTAGGTTGACAGTAGTCAGTGGGTCAGAGGTTAGGTGTTCAGTAGTAACAGTCTGAACATGTTCTGTGGTATTGAGTAGTTGGTACTGGGTTGAGGACTGTTTACAGGTACAGTAGTGCAGGTAGTAAGCAAGTAGTGGCCTTTTTTAGTGCGTAGTTCAGAGTTTGCTTTCAGTGTGAACATTCACGTGTGGTACTGGAATGTAAGTTTGGTTTTTGAACAGGTCAGTAGCGTGGGTCAGAGGTGTAGTGTCTTTAGTAGATTAACTGTTCAGTTGAACATCATGTGTATTGAATGTAGTTGGTACTGGTGTTGAGGGTGTTTTTGATACAGGTACAAGTAGTCGGCTGGGCGTCAGAGGTTAGGTGTTCAGTAGAAACACTTCACTGTGGTATTGAACGTAGTTGGTACTGGTGTGAGGGGTGTATTCAACGGGTACAGTTGTCAGTGGGTCAAAGGATTAGGTTCATAGTTAACTGTCAGTTGAAGCATGTTCTGTGGTATTGAATGTAGTTTGGTCTGGTTGTTGAGGGACTGTTGTGGGATGAGGGACAGTTAGAAGCACTTGTAGTTAAGTAATCAGTAGTCACTTTCTCTCTAGTTGAGTATCCAGTAGTTAAACATTTCAGTTGAAGCATGTTCTGTGGTAGTTGGTGCTGACGATGATGATAATGCTTTGAACAGGTACAGTAGTTTCAGTTCTGTAGTTACTTGTTTAGTAGTTAACTGTTCGTAGAAACCTCACTGTGGTATTGACGTAGTGTACTGTGTTGAGTCGGGGACTTTTGCAGGGACGTAGTCAGTTGGTCAGTTAGGTGTTCAGTAGAACCTGTATTGAAGTAGTGTGTATGGTGTTGAGGTGGTGTTCAACAGGTACAGTTGTTGCAGGTAAGGTAGCAGTAGTGCTTGATTAGAGGTTGAGTGTTCAGGAGTTGCCTCTTAGTGAAACATTCACTGTGTATTTGGATGTAGTTGTTTTTTGAACAGGTGCAGTAGTCGCTGGGTCAGAGGTAGGTGTGTTAGTAATTAACTGTTTCAGTTGCAAGTATGTTCTGTGGTATTGATGGAGTTGGTACTGGTGTTGAGGGACTGTTTTGAACAGGTACAGTAGTCAGCTGGGTCAGAGGTTAGGTGTTCAGAAGAAAACACTCACTGTGGTATGAACGTAGTTGGTACTGGTGTTGAGGGACTGTTGTGGATAGGACAGTAGACTAGTAGACAGTCACCTTGTAGTTACAGTAGGATCAGGAGTCACTTCTCGCTAGTTGAGTATCCAACGGGTATGTTAGACATTTCAAGTGTGAAGGCATTTCCTTGTTTGAGTAGTTGGTACGACGTTGAGATGAATGCTTCTTGAACAGGTACAGTAGTTTCATGTAGTCGTAGTTCTTGTTAGTAGGTTCAGACTGTCAGTAGAAACAGCACTGTGGATTGTGATGCTAGGTTGGTTTTTGAACAGGTGCAGTAGTCGCTGGGTCAAGAGGTTAGGTGTTTCAGTATTAACTGTTCAGTTGAAGTATGTTCTGTGGTATTGAATGTAGTCGGTACATGGTGTTGAGGGACTGTTTTGACAGGTACAGTAGTCGCTGGGTCAGAGGTTAGGTGTTCAGTAGAAAAAACACTCACTGTGGGGATTGATGTAGTTGGTTTTATGAACAGGTAAGTAGTAGTGGGTAGATTAGGTGTTCAGAGTTACTGTTCGTAGAAACATGCACTGTGGTATTGAATGTAGTTGGTACTGGTTTGAGGGACTGTTTTGGATAGTACAGTAGTCAGTGGGTCAGAGTTAAGGTGTTCAGTAGAAACACTCACTTGGTATTAACGTAGTTGGACTGGCGGTTGAGGGTGTGTTTCCAACAGGTACAGTAGTTGCAGGTAAGTAAGCAGTAGTGGCTTGGTTAGCAGTTGAGCGTGTCAGGAGTTGCCTCTTCAGTAGAAACATGCACTGTGGGATTTGAATGTAGTTGGTACTGGTTTGGAGGGACTGTTTCCACAAGGTACAGTAGTCAGTGGGTCAGATGTTAGGAGTCTTGGTAGACAAGCTGTTCCAGTTGAAACATGTTCTGTGGATGGATGTAGTTGGTACTGGTGTTGAGGGACTGTTTTGGACAGGGACAGCTAGTCACTGGTCGCAGAGGTTAGGTGTTCAGTAGTTAACTGTTCCAGTTGAAACATGGTCTGTGGTATTGAATGTAGTTGGTTCTGGTGTTGAGGGACTGTTTGGATAGGTACAGTAAGTCAGTGGGTCAGAGGTTAGGTGTTCAGTAGTTAACTGTTCGTAGGAAACATCACTGTGGTATTGAACGTAGTTGGTACTGGTGTTGAGGGGGTGTTTCCAACAGGTTACAGTAGTCAGTGGGTCAATGTTAGGAGTCTGGTAGGACAGCCTGTTTCAGTTGAACATGTTCCTGTGGTATTGGATGTAGTTGGTACTGGTGTGAGGGACTGTTTTTGAACAGGTACAGTAGTCAGTGGGTCAGAGGTTAGGTGTTCATTAGTTAACTGTTCAGTTGAAGCATGTTTGTGGTATAATGTAGTTGGTACTGGTGTTGAGGGACTGTTGTGGATAGGGACAGTAGAAGCACTTGTAGTTAAGTAATCAGTAGTCACTTTCTCTCTAGTTGAGTATCCAGTAGTTAACATTTTCAGGTTGAAGCATGTTCTGTGGTAGTTGGTACAGACGATGAGATAATGCTTTGAACAGGTTACAGTAGTTCATGTTCTGTAGTTACTTGTTTAGTAGTTAACTGTTAGTAGAAAACATGCACTGTGGTATTGACGTAGTTGGTTTTGACAGTACAGTAGTCCTGGGTCAGAGGTTAGGTGTTCAGTAGAAACACTCACTTTGGTATTGAACGTAGTTGGTACTGTGTTGAGGGGTGTTTCCAACAGTACAGTTGTCAGTGGTCAGATGTTAGGAGTCTGGTAGCCAGCTGTCTAGTAGAAACACGCACTGTGGTATTGGATGTAGTTGGTTTTTGAACAGGTACAGTAGTCAGTGGGTCAGAGGTTAGGTGTTCAGTAGTTAACTGTTCAGATTGAAACATGTTCTGTGGTATTGAACGTAGTTGGTACTGGTGTTGAGGGGGTGTTTCCAACAGGTACAGTAGGTGCAGTAAGTAAGCAGTAGTGGCTTGCGTTAGAGGTGAGCGTTCAGGAGTTGCCTCGATATCAGTAGAGTGCAGAACATGTCATCTGTGCGTATTGAACGTAGTTGGTACTGGTTTTGAGGGACTGTTTCCAACAGGACAGTAGTCAGTGGGTCAGGATGTTAGGAGTTCTGGAGACAGCTGTTCCAGTTGAAACATGTTCTGTGGTATTGAATGTAGTTTGTACTGGTGTTGAGGGACGTTTTGAACAGGTAGCCTACAGTAGTTGCTTGGTCAAGTTGTAAAAGATCTGAAAGAATATGTTGATCTGCACAAAATGGGTAGGTGTTAGCTTAGTGTTTAACTTCATCTGTAGTTGACTGTCAGCAGTGGCAAGCACAGTAGCTGTGGGGGAGTTGTTTGTTGGCACAGTAGTGTGGTTGCTAGGTGGCATTGGGTAGTTGGTCGCTTCATTTACTGTAAGAATATATACAAATCAACTAGAAACAAGGGTCAAATGTATTTCATTCATAACAAACACATTAATCATGTTTACATACTGCTTTACTCATCTCATGTCACGTTCCTGACCTGTTTTCCTTTGTTCTTGTATTTATTTAGTTGTCAGGGCGTGAGTTGGGTGGTTTGTCTATGGTTGATTTTCTTTGTTGGGATTTTTGTGTTCGGCCTGGTATGATTCTCAATCAGAGGCAGCTGTCAATCGTGTCCCTGATTGAGAATCATACTTAGGCAGACTGGGTTTCACGGTGTTTGTGTGGTGTTTGTTTCCGTTGTTTGTGTTTTTCACCCACGGTACTGTATAGGTTTCTGCACTTCGTTTATTGTTTTGTGAATTCAGTGTTCAGTTTTGTTATATTAAATCATTATGAACACTAACCACTCCGCGTATTGGTCCGATCCGTCTCGCCTCTCCTCGTCCGAGGAGGAGGACGAATATGAAAGCCGTTACATCTCATATGTATATAAGTATTCTATTCTACTGTATTTTAGTCTATGCCACCTGCTGACAGGCTCATCCTAATATTTCTATATTCCTTAATTCCATTCTTTTACTTTGGTTTGTGTGTATTGTGTGTGTTATGAATTGTTAGATATTACTGTACTGTTGGAGCTAGAAACACAAGCATTTCGCTACACCTGCAATAACGTCTGCATGTGACCAATACAATTTGATTTGATTTGATTTGGTTCTTAATTGTTTTCTCTGTTTCTATTGTTTTCTTAAAAGTTGCTACCGGTCAAAATTTGAATCCCACCTAACAAAAATGTACCAAACTCACCACCATGGCAGACAAACCACCAACTGATGTTGCACCACTGGTCATTCCACTTGTTATCGTTGAGTATAACAGAAGTACAGTTCTGGTCCCCTCTGAAGGTGTTAGGCTGATTGGTCTTCCAGAAGCGGTATGAGGAGTTGCTCCCATCTGACCACTTCCATGGGTCTTTAAAGAGACCAATCCACATGCTCTGGGACAGTGACATGTTCTGGACGTGATGGTTTTCCTCTCTGGACCGTATGCTGGCCAGGTCTGTGTACGTACCCCGGCAGTGGTCTTGAGCCTCTCTCCAAGTCTTGCTGTCATCAATGAAGATGTGACTGTTACTAGCGTTTTCCCTGTCAGAGGATAGAAAATACACATAACATTTGCATGGAACATGGAGATATAGCGGGGTGCAGGTTTGAGCATTGCCCACACAAAAATCATTATGCTCACGCAATCACCCAATTGATTATACCCAAGTCATGTTTAACGGTTGAAATTGCAGTAAGCAAGCTTTAAAACAGGCAAAAAATGTCTGACTGCCCCAATAGCTATCATCCTAAAATCGGCCCTGGTTTGTATCTGATATGGGGTTGAATTGCTATAAATAGAATAGACTTAGAATTACTCACCATCAAAGCAAACAAAAGCTCTTTTAATTTGGCAGTTATTCTCAAACCACTGTCCGTTGGATCCATTGCAGCACAGCTATCTTGAGTATTGTTTTGCTTCGGCTCTGCTGCCCTCCAGTTGAAAAACTCAATCTTTCTCTGATCTGGCAATGACCAGTGCCACTCAAATTCATCTCCAAACTCCAGTCCTATCCAGACACTGGCTGTCCAATTCGGTACCAATTGTACAAGTCTATCCAGATCCCCTGAGTTGTAGATGGTTGCCAAGTCAGTGTACATGTCTCTACAGTAAGTCTGGGCTTGGCTATAATTCATTTGAAGGCTAACATAGTGATACTGAGGAGGGGAGATACTGAGAGTCAGGTAACACAGTCCTGTAAAATACAAGCAAAAACCATTAGAGAGCAAGTTAATAATATCTCCTTGCTGCATGCATAGATTTCACACACACATCCTATTAATATCACAGAATATCAACGTATAATACACATCATGTTGCTTTTCATGAACAGAGAGAACTATGAAAGGATCCTGAAAAATGGCGTAACAGACGATCRGGATTGTCTTTTATGTATGAGGTACTCCCAACATTTATACCTCTTTCTAAAGGATTTATATTGTAATGCCTTATTCAATGATGCCTAAATTATCACAATGACTCCAACAAATAACTTTGATGTTATTGAAAGCACTGAAGAATACATACCTGAGACGGMCAGRAGACACAACAGTGCAGTGCTCCTCATCACGACTGTAGCTTTTCAGTAGTCTTCAGAATTGGTTGTCAAACTGAAATCGTTGTWACTGTCCATTACTMACGTTCAGATCGAACCAAAACATACAAACTGTGACACCCTGTGTTCTAGTCTAGTACAAAATCCTCTGAAATGGAGGCAACTGACACTCGTTGTAACTTAGTTGACTGACCTATTAAGACTCCCTAGTAGTAGGTGTCTAAGAATGTGACCGGTCTTGTTTATAAAGAAAACACATGTTTAGGTTCACCCTTGTTGTAATGTTCCCTGACAAGGTAGTGCATCAGGTTTAGATYTGTCACTCTTATACATAGAGCCTACATGACGAGGCTGTGACGGGTGGTAAGAAAGACATGTCAGTCAAGAACACGGAAGTGTGTCACCAAAAACCACATGATAATTGACAAAAATGTACATAATCMCATTGTGAACCTGTTGAGATACACTGATAAWGGAAAAGTAATTGCTMGGCCTATTCGCCTACAGATAAAAAGCAATTGTCCCAGAACGGTCCAAAATAGAATGCTAGTTGACAGTCCAAGTCATTAGTAAGGTGTTAGGAATGAGGTTGAGCAATTCAGGTTACTCTGTATGAMGATACCTTCCCAAACAGGTAACAATATACTGTAGTTACTGTCTTTTGCTGGTCTGACAAATGAGCGTGAAACAAAATGATTCATCAAGTTAGCGACAGAATTGTTCACTCAAGGGCATGACTARTGATAAGCAGACCTATTGTTCCCCTTTAAAGAACAAGGAAGTTTAACTCTGCTTGATGCAAAAGACTAGGAGCCCAAAAAAGACAGAAGGAGATTTGGATGATCTCTGCGTGTGTGGTTCCCACCGTGAAGCATGGAGGAGGAGGTGTGATGGTTGGAGGTGCTTTGCTGTTGACACTGTCAGTGATTTATTTAGAATCAAGGCACACTTAACCAGCATCGCTACCACAGCATTCTGCAGCGATACGCCATCCCACCTAGTTTGTGTTTTTCAACAGGACAATGACCAACACACCTTCAGGCTGTGCAAGGATTTTGATCAGAAGGTTGAGATGGTTTGGGATGAGTTGGACCGCAGAGTGAAGGAAAAGCAGCCAACAAGTGCTCAGCATATGTGGGAACTCCTTCCAGACTGTTGGAAAGAATTCCAGGTGAAGCTGGTTGAGAGAATGCCAAGAGTGTGCAAAGCTTTCATCAAGGCAAACTGTGGCTACTTTGAAGAATCTCAAATATAACATATATTTTGATATGTTTAACACTTTTTTGGTTACTACATGATTCTTATGTGTTATTTAATAGTTTTTATGTCTTCACTATTATTCTACAATGTAGAAAATTGTAAAAATAAAGAAAAACCCTTGAATGAGTTGTCCAAACTTTTGACTGGTGCTATACAGTGCGGGTC